>NW_028278940.1:0-201727 GCF_059751315.1 Micrasema longulum
TCTGGTTGTTTTAGGATATATTGTATTTTATTTTTTACTTACCGTAATTCATTTTCCCGTGGGACGAGAAGATATTTCGCATGCGAAATCTTTTATTTTGCATTTTAAAACATTTTTATAGTCTTTATAATTTTTATAATCTTTATAATTTTTATAATCTTTATAATTATTTTTTATTATTATAATTAAAAATGCAGTTCCACCAAGAAATGTCAGTAAAAAAACGCAATATATTTTTATAATGCTTAGATATAAAAAGTGGGACAGTGTACCTAGCAGGGCCTGTTGAACCATAAAAAGTCAAAATAAATTTAATTTAAAATGAAATAATTTTCCGTTTTCTTCAAAATGGGCAACTTTGTTTTTTACTAAATATTATTAAATATTTGGCCATAACATTTACTAAAATGTTTGACCAGAAAGTTAATGTTTTAAATATTAATAATTGTTTTTAATCACTTAATTTTTAAGCGATTTTTTAAATATTTTTTACCTACCGGTTTCGAAGGTACACAAACTATCAAGGTATAATAATAATATTCTTTATTAGGCATTTTAAGAAAAAAAAACCCAAAAACATAGCAAAAATAATATTAATACAATGTCTGCATTAAAAATTATTTTTATATATAATCCCTAATAGTACACAATGTGTTAAATGTACTTCAATGTACATTACTTATGAATATTATCCTGTTTCCTGTCCTGTTTTTAATTTTATTTTTGTTGAGTAGTAATACAACTATTAAATATATGATTAGTATTGATTAGTAAAGTTTGCCTTGACAAGGAAGCTTGTGTAGCTTCGAAATTGGTCGGCGAAAAAAAAATGTGTATAAAAAAATATATTTTTTGATTTTTTTGAGTTATTTTATCTAACTTCTTTTGAACCCATTTTGACGAAAAGGCTACAACTGTTTAAACTATCTTCTTTTGGTGGAGTTGGCCCCTTTTTAATATATATATATTTTTTTTCAATTTTGAAAATACTTTTATTTACTATATAAAATTTTATTTTATTATAATTTAATTACTTTCGTGTATAAAATATCTTTTTATATACAAAAGCAATTAAAGGGTCCTTATTAGGGAAACCTGTTCTGAAGAGGAGTGTTCAATTTTTTAAAAACATATTCAAATGTATTTGTAACATTTGTTTTATTTCTTCCATCTGAATTTTCTTCACTCAGTTTTTATTTCTGATTTAAAATATTGATTGTTATCGGTTAACTTTATTTTATGTGAAAGCATATTAAACAATTCGTCAATAATTAAGTTATTGCACATTGCAAAGTTTTTTTTCTTAGTATGTTTAAATAGTTGAATTATATCATGTCGTGTAGTTTTTTTTGTGTGATAACTATGACAATATTCACTTAATTTAATCCGCCCAGGTGGGTCCTATATCAGAAACGAGGAAATAGCTTTTTAATTATCATCAGAAACTTATTTTAAGAATTGATAAAAAAAATATTGAGGTATTTAACATTTTTTTTCACGTGGTTGCGGGTACATAAAAAAACAGCTAACGTTGAATCTACGTACAGTTTCGATTGTTTATTCAATATTTTTATTTTAAAATATTTTACAGTTTTTGGTCCTTTTGAGATTCGGATTCCTTCCTAGAATGGGTAGAGTTTGGATGAATTGAGATTATGGCGTCATTACTTTCCTTTGCCTACAGGGGTAGGGTGGGAGTAGGCTTTCTTGAAGAAGTCGTAGAATAGAAAATAGACCAGAACGATGTTCGGGATGAAGATGTAGACTATGATGCGAGGAGCCTTGCATGCTGGCAGCATCGCTTGGCTGCTGTGTATCAATACAAACGTGAACTGCACCTGTAAATGAAAATTGTGATCTTAAAGAGAAAAAAAATAACACTAAAAAATCTAAGAATAATACTGCCATGTCTGGTAGAAATCTAGTGCAAAAATAGTTTTAAAAAAAACACTAGAAGATCTAAGAATAATACTGCCATGTCTAGTGCAAAAATAGTTCAAAAGCACACGGAGATATAAAATTGTATACAGGGAACTGATATTTTTTTTTTATTGTTTATTTTGTTTGTTTGGTGCATAAACCAATTTAAAAAAATCTAAAATATTATTTTTATCTAGTGTAAAGTTGATGTCTGTATTTTGTCTCATTTTATTTGATTTATTTATACATTTAATGCACATACAAACATATTTGTTACCAGGGAATCTATATTAAAACACTAGAGTACTTGAACATGAGTATCCTCCAGTTTGGTTAGTCTCCATCTAACATGGCTCAGCCTGTTCCAAGATAGAGATTTTTTTGTGTTAAAAATTATATTTAGTTCTATACCAATATTGAAAGAACATTTAAAAAAAAAAAAAAATTACAAATACATAACATTTTAACATATTTTAGTTTTTCATAGCCTTCGTACATTATAATTTTTTCCGTTTTCGGAACAAAGTTTTTGATTTAAAAAAAAAGACTCAATAATGTCGCCACTTTCTGTGCTGCGTTGTTTTCGATATGAAAAGCGAATGGACTACGAAAGAACACCCAAAAAAATTAGATTAGAATTTTGACGGCTGCAGATATCGAGGAAGTGTGAATGTAGAGAAAGCGAGGTCTGTTTACGAAGATATATTAATGTGGCGTCCAATCCTTTGTCTCTACATGGAAACGGCGTGATGATTGATGTTATTTTTGTGTTTCAACGAATTGGCGAACTGTACTTCCGAGTACTTCATGTTATCAATAAATATGCAACAAAGATTAATCTCATACCACGCTCTAATTCTGATAGACAAGCATGCTGCATTCAAATTCAACTCTGTGAAACCAAGTTGAAATTATTTTATCTGCCATTTCGCTTGGCGTGTGTACCATTATTTATACACCATGCTAACCATGGCCGTGGGCTCGTGGGTCACGCGGTCACGCCACGCCTGACTTAATGCTTAAATTACGTCCAACACAATTACAGAAAGCTGCTTATGGGAGACCAAAATATACCAGTATCAAAAAAAAAAAAAAACTTATTTAAATCATGTTAAAAAGTTGTCAAATACCACAGTGCGTTTAACTCTTGCTTATCACGCCATATAAGTCTACATATCATCTAGGGTCAAAGCACCAATGAATGACCGTTTAAGGTTCAGCTTGTAGTGAAATCCACATTAAAGGTATACATTTTATTATTTAAGCGCACAAAATAAAAGAAAACAATAAAAAACACATTATTTTTTCTAAGTACTTTTACTTTTTTATTGAAATACGAGTATTACAATTATAATTAATATCACTCTAAAAAATAGCAGAATCACCGGTGAATGACCGCTACTACCCCAGTAAAAATAATACTCAGATTTAGTTACATCGTAACATTATAAAACACCCCCAACACATTAGAATATGGATGTATTCAAAGAATTGCATAAGAAATAGCATCAAATAAAACACTTACCACATCTTTCCTTATAAAAACACTATCAATCTCAGAACAATAACGGGAAGACGCACTATTATCTTTTGACAACTCACAGTTCAAAAAGGACAGATTTGTTTCTTACCAAAAGATGTGTCCGCCTACTGCTTTTATCATAGTTTCTAGTGTTAAAGGTTTTTTGACTGGACACATGTAGCAATTCTTATTTTATTGTGATATATTAACCAATGGTCATTTACTGGGGGGTGGTCATTTACTGGTGCTTTGACCCTAGAATACAAAACTTGATATTCCTATCTCTATTATTATTTTGAATAATTTTGTCGTATTTTTCTATCGACCTCGTGGTGTAATGGTCAGCACATTGGCCTACCGTGCAAGAGGTCTCGGGTTCGATTCCTGACAGGGTTAATATGAAATATTTATTTGATTGGGTGTTTTCATACAAAAATATTTCATAGTCCCTGGACTAGTATGTGAAGCGAAATGCTGATTATCTTACCTTCATGTAACAAAAAAATGATCAAGATACGCTGCGATTAGTCAACAAATGCAGTGCCCTATGCACTATTAGGTGCGGATAGGGAATGATGATGATTTTTCTATAACATGCCTAAATTGAATAATTATTTTTGTAAATTAGGGAAAATACATTATTTAACCATATACACGTGTTTTAATTGGTATGTTTTTAAATACTGCAAAACTCCAATAAGTGCCAGATTTTGTTGTTTTTGAAATAAAGCAAAGAATTGGAATCACATTAAAAACTTACTCCAACATGTCCAGCAAACTTGATACCATAATTAAATTAAAATTAAAAATGTCTCTTTTATTTTTTATTTTCTGATAACGGTTTGTATATTTGCAATGACCGACCGAGGTTTCGGTCAGTAAAACTAGTTTTGGCCGCGGTTTCGTTTCCACTAAAAATCGGCCGAAACTTCGGCTCAGCCGAAACCTGCGGTCGGGATGTATCTACTTATAGGTTCTACTTATGGCTCCCGACTCGGCCGCGTGACCTGTGACCTTTAGATTTGTTTCGGAAGTATCACAAATATACATTACTATTCATGTATAAAAAAATAGCATCATTAGAAATATTGGATTGTTGTCCATTTAAATAATGAGGAACTTCAGCCCTTCAGCAGGGAAATTGGATACAATAAGTATTTTCTTGCGCGCGGTAAAAATTGAAGCATTAAATTGTACAAAAAAGTTTCCTGAAAATGTACGAAAAAAAAACCTTTTAATAAAAACGGACTACTTTGAATGACGTCACTGGTTCATATGAATCAACCTATGATACGAGCTATGGAAGATTTCCGGTTTACTTGTCATGGATGGGCCAATAGGAAGAACTGAATGAGAATAAGCGGAAAAGAACCTATGACGTCACAAGCAGATTTATTTCAGAAACACAAAAATTGAAAAAAAAAATTTTTTGGCTTAGTTAAAAAAAGTTTTAAAACCACCAAACTTCGTCATTGGTATTACCACTGTCTAACATAAAAAATATAAACTAGACTGATTTTGTGATTTGTTGACTATAGTCCCTGGACTGGCGCCTAAAGGGTAAGACTGACCATCTTACTGTCATGTAACAAAACGATCAAGATACGCTGCGATTGGTATACTAATACAGTGCCCTATGCACCATTAGGTGCGGAAAGGAAATGATACTGATCTATATAAAATCTTACTTGTCGGATTTGAAACGAATTGAATCATCCATCTAAGGCGATATTGTTTGACAGCGCAACGAAAAGACGCCGCCGCAGATTGACGTCCAGCATAACATCAGAAAAATAATTTTCAGTATCAGTATTTGGTTCAATTTAATATATATCTCCTTAAATCATCATCATACCCGTGCCCGGATAATATGATCAGCCTTATGCTTCAGGTGCCGGTCCAGAAACATGAAATATGTCATGTCGACCTTCCCAGGAATCGAACCTGGGGCCTAAAGATTTCCTTATTTAGGGTTTTTACCTGAGAGCAGCCATTGAGCCAAAACACAAGTTAAGGATTTGGCTCTATTTCACATACAGAACTGTATTCTTAATCCACCCGGACATGAATACTATTTTTACACATCTCCTATTGTTAACAACAATAAAGGTAAAAAAAAATAAAAATATATATATTAAAAAAAGTAAATGGGGGCTTGATTTCTTAATGTCTATGCGCTCTGTAGCTGCAAGACGTGCTGTAATCTAGCTCCTGTATATCATAATTGGAGACGAGGAACAAGAATCCCAACCGTCCATGCGCTATGTAGCTGCAAGACGTAGTGGGATATTATTTATTGTACAGCGCCCTTGAGGTGATTTTCACAAAAACGGCGCTTTATAAATTATCCAAGTATAAATATAAATAAATAAATATATATTTTAATTTTATATTTTATAGATACTATAAACATACTAGTTTAAACTCAACTACTTATATATTTATATTATTAAAAATACGTATTTAGTTTTATTGAAACTATGTACGTATTTTAATTATTATAATTAATATGCAGTTCCACCAAGAAATGTCAGTAGAAAAACTCAATTAATTATATATTTACCAAAACTCACTACACACATTTTGTATTTAGCTGATAATTTATTTTTTTTTCCTTTCAACGTTACAAATGCCTTAAAAGTTCTAATAACAAAATAGATATACTGTTTTGGCCCATCTTTTCCGCTTCTTATATTTTTTTGTAGTAATCCCCTACAGAAAGATATGGGCAGTTATTCGAATTGTATTATTTTGAAATTTGGCTCTTCCTAAACGTAAAATAAACAACCGTTACTTAAAAACGGTTTTATGTTATTACATACGTTAATTCTGGTTTAACAGAAAAATAGCCTCTTTGATCGATGCATTTAAACATTGATGTTAGTTTTATTTTTCACACTCAAAATGTATTGTACGTATGTATGTAAATGTTCGAGTCAGATTCCGGTTCCGTGATGGCGACACGATTTGCTGAAATTATTTGGTCCATTGGAGGATATAATACTTGTACTAATGTAATGTAACGCGAGGCGGTGAAAATATATACCCGAGCGTACAGAAGAGTCATTTGTTGGTAAAAATATGTTTATACTGAATTGTTTAGCTAAGTATGTATATACTCGTATATCGTGGGCATACAAGAGAAATCGACCGAGTGACAAAATCAATAATGTTCAGGGGAGCCATTTTAGTGTTTTTTTAGAGTTCAATTGCTTCTCAAAGATCAGATTTTTCAAGTCGGTGGTTGGTAATTTTACATTATATGTACGGTACTTTCAACTTTAATGTAAAGTATAAACGTACTTCAAAACATTATAACTTTTAAATAATAAAAAAAAATAAAAAAACTTAGTCAATTTTGAGTGTAAAATTTGTCATGAAATTTTGCAGATAATCGTTTTTGTTTCATTCATTGAGGGTGGTAGTGTTTTGTTTTATTTTATTTTATTTTATAACTATAAATTATGTTTTTGGGATTTTTTAATATTTATAAAGGTTGAATAAACACAGAAATATGAAACAAATCAAAAAGAACAAATAATTAAGAAGTGTTACGTTATAATCTAAAGAATAAATTTTATTAATTAACTTTTTATAAAAATAAAAAAATCATAATAATTATGGATAATTTATGTAGCGCCATTTTCGTGATATAATACCTGTCATATCTGTCGGATACAAAACGTATACTTACTAACTACTAACTCTAACTAACTCTTTACTGGTGACATCTACCTACAAGTAAAATTGACTAACTCTTACTTGGTCAGTTTTACCTGTCAAAAATCTGTGAGCTTCTATCAAATGGTCACATATTTTAAAAACTAAATTTTTTTGGAGTGTCGGATCGACTTGGCATTTTTACCAGTCATTATGCTAATACGATGTCAAAAAGTCAATAATCTCAGTTTCGTCATTTTTGCAAATAGTCATTTTTTCTTGTATAACCACGATATGTTAGTGTACGAATTTCTATAAGTTGGCATTGACATATTAATACAAAGACGCACCCTATAGAGTTTTATATTTTGCTAGAATGAACTATTCCGAAACTTCCAAGATGTAGGTTCTGCAGTGCAGATGAGGAAACACCTATACACATTCTCTGTGAATGTGATGCTTTACATTATAAAAAGAGCCTCATCCTCGGGGGATCACTGGTTTAACCTAAGGATGTTAAAGACCTCGCTTTACGGATCTGGGCTTCGAGGGGGAGATTTAGCAAAATGTAAACTCTCGCCTTCTACACGGTAGCCAGGCTCTTTATAGACCTGGGTTCGGAGGACGAGAACTATTAACGGGGACCCGTCACAATAGATCTTCACAGGTCGCAGTGACGCCAGGAGCTTGCATAGCACTGACCCCGGCTCTAAGAATAAGAATAAGTGGTAACTCTTAATAAAATAGTATTTATCTTACCATCTGCATAACAGTCAGCCACATCTTCCACTTGTTGAGTTTCGCCCTCAGTTCTGGACTAGCCTCGGAAGAAGCCAGGTAGTAGATGTACATTATTATGTGAATGAAGGTGTTAATCAGCGGTGTAAAACTGGCCATTCCACCTGAGAAAAATAGATAATTCGTTACGAATTTTTCACCAATTTTTTTAAAAATCTGACCATCTTTCTACGACCCTTTTAGCTTATTGTAAAATCGTTAAATTATCCAAATGACTTCGATCTTTTCTCGACGATGCACATAAGGACGGATGACTGATTTAGCGCGCCAATAATAGGATTTCATGTTGTCTTTAAACTTATCAAAAATACTCTAAAAATGTTAACAATAAACCAATACCCAATGTGATGCATAATTTTATTTTGTCCACGCAACATATCAATTTACGCATGCGCGCAAAGTTGGGTTATCTTCGGCATGGCCAACACCAGTCAGTTGCGTTTGGATTTTTGACGGAGTAACTACGCTTGTCCTGTTTTACTTAATTTAAAATCGCAAAGTTTTCAACATGGATATTAAAGTATTAGGTTAGTACTTTAATCTGCAATCATTATTTATGTAACTATTGTACGTAATATAGATATTATCAGTGTTTTATGAAACACTGTTTTTGTTTAGAAAAAATATTAATATGGTTACTTTCCCTTGAGTTTAGAAAAAAGTACCACCGAGTTCCACTCTGATCTGAAAATATATAGAATAAGTTCATTATAACCAGCATAAAAAACAAAATTCACATCCACTTTCATCCACCTTTTTAAAATATAGCGTATTCTTTGCAGGTCATCGTTCCGAACCCGTTCTAAAAGAAATTAAAATTAAAAGAAAAGAACTATTTGAGGTGTTTAAAAATGAACAGTTTTGCAAGTTATCGGCAGTGAAGTGTAATAAACAATCATTTATGTATATATTAGACAAGTTTGGAGTCAGTAAGTTTTCAGAAGAATGTGAAAAACAAATTAAAATAGCAGTCAAAGTGTTTGTCTCGAAGCTCTTGACAAAATGGCGTAGCTGTAACTACATGTACGAGCGTTTTTACACCAAACATAAAAAATGGCTTGACGAAGAAGTGAAACTCCCGAAGATGGAGTCATTACAGCTTTCATCCTTACCGCCAAAAAGTTCAGGGGAAAAGAAGCGAGGCAGGCCAAAAAAAATATTCTATGAGAGCTCTGGGCGCAGTAAACAAAGGCATGCTAAATCAGTGATTTCTGATATCAGTTCAGAAAAACTGTGTTCGGCAATAACATCAAGTTTAACTATATTAGGTAAAAGAACTGCTGCTCAAGTTGTAAAATTGGCCATCCAATCTTCGCCCAAAACATTGTAAAAATGGAAATGGTGCATGTACTTCATCCTCTGTGACCATAAGGCCATACAGCCCAGAAGAGGCCTTAGGTTTTATGGTGGATCTCGGGTTGACAAAAGAAGGTTATTTAAGGATGCGACTTGGAGCAAAAGAGAGAGGGGCTAACATTTATCCCTCATATCAAGTGATAGCAGAGGCAAAAAATAAATGTTATCCTACAAATATAAGGATAACTGAAAATGAGGCTGTCGTGCCACTGTTGGATCTTCTTATACATACAACACAACGCCTGGCTTATGTACAAGCAGATGTAATACTACAAAATATTTCAGAGGGCGATGATACTATCGATGTTTATTATAAATGGGGTTTAGATGGCAGCGGTGGACATAGTATATATAAACAAAATTTTGCGAATAACTCAGAGTATGCGGATTCTAATATAATTTTGTGTACAATTGTGCCATTGCAAATGTGTGAACCTAATCGTTGTAAAATATTTTGGAAAAACATGTCTCCATCGTCAACACGATATTGCTGTCCAATCTCATTCAAAATAAAAAAAGAAAATAATCAGAATGTCAAAGAGGAGTATAATGAAATACACTCACAAATTTTGCAATTAGAGCCATCAGTAATCGTTCTTGGCACTAAAGTACTTAAATTCAAACATATTCCTATTTGTACAATGCTAGATGGGAAGGTTGTCAATATTTTGACAAATACCTCAAGTTCGCAAGCGTGCAATGTATGTTAAGCTACTCCTAATGATTTAAACAATCTTAAAAAACTAAAAAACAGAGTTTGTAATAAAGATACCTTTAAATATGGTATTTCTGTGTTACATGCGCACCTTAGATGCTATGAATATTTGCTCCATATATCATATAAATTAGAATTAAAGCAGTGGCAAGCAAGAGGTATAAATGCAAAAGAAAAAGTAAAAGAGAGGAAAAGTAAAATAGCTACTGAATTTTACAAAGAAATGCGCCTAGTTGTCGATCAACCAAAACAAGGTGGAGGCAACAGTAATGACGGTAACACGGCACGGAAGTTTTTTAAAAATCCGTCACTTGTTTCCCAAATAACTGGGATTGATAAACAACTTATTGAAAGATTTTCGAATGTGCTTTCCGTTATTTCTTGTGGGCATTACGTAAATGAAAAGCTATTTCAAAAATACTGTTTCGAAACAGCTCAAATGGCTGTTTCTCTTTATGGCTGGTATAAAATGAGTGCCAGTGTTCATAAATTGTTATTACACGGGGCAGATATCATGAAATATCTACCATTACCAGTAGGCCAACTGTCTGAAGACGTTATTGAGGCAGGACACAAGGAATATAAAAAACTAAGAAGTAGTCACTCTAGAAAAACATCTAGAATTAACACAAATATTGATATATTTAACTGGATGTTGGTCTCTTCAGACCCTGTTGTGACAAGTAAGCGAAAAAAGCCAAAAAAAAATCAAACTCCATTGAATGAAGTTGTATTAAGCATGCTAAGGCTACCTTCTTTCTATGGTGGTGATGATGAAGGAATCTGTGATCAAATGTCTGATGATGATGATGATGATGTTGTAGATGGTGAGGATCTTGATGTACAGTAGAATTTTATCCAAATTGTATAGTATGTACATATACTAAAGAATACAGAATCAAATTGATATGATTTTTTTTTATTAGAATTTATGAGAACCCAACCCCAAATAACCCTAATTGGGCATTTTTTTGTAAGATAATTATTCAAAAAGGCATCTTTCATCCTTTTCCGATCATAATATTAAATAAAACCCAATATTATATTTTTGGCGCCCTAAATTGGTCATTCGTCCTTATGTGCGATGTAACGAAACGAATGAAACCAAACAATATAACGAACATTTAACAATTCCAACATAATATGATAGATGCTTAAATAATTTTGCCGTATTTTTTTTCATATTTATTTGTTGAAAATCCTCTGAAATTACATAGAAAATTTGACTCCCCATATTAGGGCAATGAAAACTGGTTTTTGGTTAAATTTGCCATTAGTTTAGTAATTGTATTTTTCTTAATATTTACTGAAACTAATAATATTTTTCGTCTTTTTAAAAATTCAACTTTTTTAATGAATATGTTTTACTGTTTACTTAGTTATATAATTATCATACATTTGATTTACAAAATTGTATTTATTTATTTAAGAATCATCTTATGGTTATAAACAAAACATGATTTAATTTTTATGTTTTTTATTGATATTTCTTGATAAAACTCCATAGTATTAAACCATTAGGTTTCGATACAATTATAAATAAAGCTATCAATAAAACTTCATGGTTTAGTCTTACTTTTTTATTTTTCAATATAATTATAATAAAAAGTAAAATTAAACTAAGAAGTTTTACTGATAACTTTATTTATAATTTTATCAAAATCATTGAAACACGATTTGTTTAATGATGTATTCCTCACTGGAAAATCATGCCAAAAACTACACTTTTTAAGTTTTTCGCATGCCTTATAAAGAAATTTTTTAAATTTTTTTATATAGTCTTCAATTAGTACAAACATAATAATATACATGAATGTCCTAATATTAACTTATATCTAATTATTATCAAAATATATACTAATTATGAACATTTCTAAACAATAAACGTACTCTTGATAAAAAATAACTTATTTAAAGCCAATTTGTATACAATTACTTTTTAAGAGCCAACTTATCTGCTGCACACGTGTTTTTTAACTTTCGTTTAAATTAAATAATATTTTTTTGTTCTTTATTCCTAATGGTATTACCTTATAATATAACTGTACAGCTCGGTGCATCAACGGGTTCTGTGTCTTTGTCTTTGTCTTCTTACGAAATGGCAGCCTTACTTCTTTTTTATTTCTAGTCTCATATCCGTGTTCACATCGATTAGAAAAAACTTTTTTAGTCAACTCTTTTGAGGAATAACCATTAATCATTTTGTGAACAAAAAACGTTACATTAAAATATATCAGTAGACGTATTGTACGTTTTTTTTGTTTTTTTTTTTTGTTTAGTTATTTTTTTTCTCAAAATGTAAGAAATTCGATAGTATAAATACTCCCACCATTTACTACTGCGTTAAGGTCATCGAAGGTCAGACGAAATATTCGGTTTCTCGACAGTAGAGTGGGGGTTGTTTCGAAACGGGTCACTCTTGAAACTCATGTTTAGTCGAGCGATCCTAGATACAAGGACCCCTGTGTTTGAATTTCAACTGTAATGTTCACCCCTGCTAAGTTATCAACACAATTTATAATCCAGCGCATACACGAATATTTAATTTTAGAAATAGGTAATATCTTCCGCTTTTGGAATCCGTAGGAATACATAAGCTTTATTCACTGTCGCATGTTGTAATGTCAGCTGATGACTATCGGCCAATATATTGCTTCCGTTGTACTCATAGATTGACATAATTTATCTTAATTGAAATGGAATTGAGGACGAAAACTTAAAAAAAATTTGTAAACCAGCTATATACGGGCTGGTTTTTTTAAAACTGCTATAAAAATGGCGGCTGTTGACAAATCGACTCACGACAGCGGGCGTTGGAAGAGTCATTTCAAGACAATTTTTACCATGGAAATTTGCCGAAATTGCGAAATTTTATTTCCAAAATAAGTCTTCAGTTGTGTCAACGCAGCGTGCGTCTAGACGTAAATCTCGTGGGAAAAGTGTGCTCCCCCGAAGATAATAAGAACGCTGCTGGCCGAATTTAGGAATTCCGGTACTGTGACAACATTCGAGCCTAAGTAGCTTGCTATAGCCGCCGTATGGGATGATGTTGAAGATCACCCAGAAACCTCAATAAGAAAAAGAATATTGGTTTCTACAGGACGGCGCGACTAGCCATACCGCTCGCGAAACTTGGACATTAGTAAAGCAAATGTTCTTATCCCAAAAACAGCGATTACGACTGGCCACCGTGGTCTCCAGATTTGACTGCTCCGGACTTTTTCCTGTCGGGATGTCTCGAGGGAAAAGTTTACGCTGACCGGCCACAAGACCCTAGAGCAGCCTAGAACCAACATACGAAAAATCGCAGAAATTCTCATAACAACGCTCGAAAAAGTTATGGAAAATGCCACAAAAGCCTCATCTTTGCGTGCCGGCCAAAGGCGAACATCTGCCCGACATAGTTGAAAACTACGTATTCATGTTGTTGTTTCAATATTTCAGTGACCAAACAAATGGTGCTGTACCAAATTAACTCACAATAAAAAAAAAACATTTTTTTTTGTGTTTTTCTCAAGTTACAAAAAAAAATTTTGGTTACCACGAAAAAAATCCTCCTGTACATATTTACCCGAAGATATAAAAAAAAACAACTTTTGTTCCGGGATTATAGTTATTCCTAATCAGTAAATGAAGTTAGTGTTTGTTGTTTAAAAAAATCATAAGTAATCAACAAATTATACGAAGAAATAATCCGTACAGGGGTTTATCTAAAATTTTTAGTCAAATAAAAAATAATAATGGAATATGTATGAATGAGTGTTTTTTATTTGGATCCCTGACGTGGTGGGTTACTAAATTATTGTTGATTCAATATTCCATTTGTTGCTTTGGTATGAGACTAGGCGACTAGAGTATCCTCTTTCGAAGCTTTACCAGTTTCAAATTCAAGGGTACAAAATGTTGTGGTAGGCATACTGTTCAACCGGGACCCCTAAGAGATCAGGAATGATCGTCGCGGAATCCTTGGAAAGAAAAACAGTTGTAGGTATAGGTGTATGAATTATAGGAACAAAAAAAAATAATATATTTTATAAAATGATTTGAGCAAGGTCGCGGAGCCCTGGTAGGAAAGCTGTTGTAAAATTCTGTATTTATATATGTTTTTACAATTATCTTTTCGCAACAAGCATGCGTGGTGAACGATAAAATATTTTTAAAAAATCAGTTTAAATAAAATAAATACGAAAAGAGCGAAATATTCCGAAGGGGGAAATTCAGCCCTACGGGAAATTGGATATTAAAATATATTCTTACGCGCAGTAAAAATTAGAGCATTAAATTGTTCGGCGAAGTTTCTTGAAAATGTACGAAAAAAAATATTTTGCGTGACGTCACTAGTTCTTCTGAATCAACTAATGATAAGATGATTGTGATAAATTTTCGGTTTATGGTAATTTAACTCACGAATCAGCAGAACTCATCTAAAAGCGGAGGAGAACTTGAGACGTCACACGCGATGTAATTTCAAAAATTCAAAACTTTAAAAAATCATTGCGCTGATAATACGTTACATAAAAATTTAAAACAGAACATTGCCTTAGTTTGTTAGTATATCGACAAAAAAATAAAATAATAAAAAACCGCTGAATTTCTTCGTTGCAATGCGAGGAAAATTTGTAGGAAAACTCATCGCAATAAGAAGACGTACCTCCTTGCTAAAATATTGGACAGAGTGGTTCCACCACATCACCAAATCGTTATTTAGAACGGCTGCGGACAAATTAAAAATTGTCATGATTTTTACAAACCTCCGCTGTCGAGTGGCGCCATAAAACAAAGAATTATAATAATTATGTTTTTTAATAAATTTGCAAACGTGTGATCCCGTCTTAGCTGTTAATTATAAAAATATACATTTGTAACTCTACACGTATCTCGATCATAGGGGGCCCATGTGACCTGATATTCGATACTTGTTGCGTGTTTTCATGTAATTTGGGAGTTGAATTATGGCGGACATTAGTTTTGCGAAAATTCAGCTATTTTAAAGATTAACGGAAGCGTGCTTAATCCCGTATTCTCGCTGATCAGTAATCAAATAATAAGCCAACCAACAAAAGTCAGACAAGTCAAAAACAAGAAAAATCATCATTTGGCCAATTCTTCTTTTGCCACTCCACTCCTACTGGAGGTTGGCGACCATCATTCTGAATTCATCGGGATCCTGGGCCGGTCTAATCAGCGCTGCTGCATCCGGCACACCGAACCACTGTCTGAGATTTCTGAGCCATGATGCTCTTTTCCGTCCCAAACCCTGCCCTCTATATTTCCTTCCATAATAAGTTGGTGAAGAGCTTACTTATTACTGCGGAATATGTGACCAAAGTATGAGGCTTTTCTTCTTTTGACTGTGGTCAGCATCTCCCTCTCTTTGTTTATGATGCTTAAAACCGCTTCATTGGACACACGATCAGTCCACGAAATTCGAAGCGTTATTCTGCACAACCAAAGTCCAATTGCCCAGATTTAAAAATAAGATGTATATTATACGCATATATGGCTTTAGATTTCTTCATCAAAAATATATTACAACATAACAGGGAAAACATTTTCGAGAAAGAAATTTGGAAGTCTTGGCATTTACAAGGTTGATGACCTGACATGGGCTGGTTTAAGTGGCCACTATCCACTATTAGCCAATAACAAACCATAAATCGGGTTGTGGTCCTGTGGCTAGTGTCTCGGACTCACGTACCAAAGTTCCTTGGTTCGAATCCCACTTTACCCCAACTTGATTCCATTTTCTAATAGTGAGTTATTTACAACTCGTTGAAAGTGGCCCTCAAAATTAAATATTTGGGTAAATCATAAGAACGCCAATATTTCTTTCTATAAAAAAAACTTATTAAGCAGCCATTAGGCTATTATCACAAAAATGTTTATCCTCTCTGTTACAATAAATTTCAATCCTTAGGGAGTGGAATCCAACCTTATCTACAAATATTTAGACACATTCAATATATTGTTAATTATCTATGTATTTTGCAACTTTCGGTTGAATTTGGTGTCTTAAATTTATTTTTTTTTTTTTTCAAGTATTACCGAAGGCATAATTTTAAGTAGAAATAAAGGAAAATATCCAAAAATGTATGTGATTTAAAATGCTCGTATTTCTTTTCAAAATCAAAAAAATAAAATTTAGCCTCGGCCACTTTCGTGTTCAATTTATTATCTTTAAATTATTACAACAAATTTTAGTTCAATACTTAGTCTTTATTAAGATCCCAGATACCAAAGTTTAGTCTAAATTTGAAATGGCGTAATCTGCTGGTCTAAAAATTAGTTACATAAAACTTTTAAGTATATTTTTTAACAGAAATACCTTTGAAAAATATTGTTATTATCTAATTTATGTTTTTTTATTATTGCGCGGTTAAAAAAAAAATAGTTTTAAAATGGCAAAATCGTATGATTTCCTAATTTTGCGTTTGTTTTGCCAGACTACAGCCTTAAGCAGCCGTAAGGCTTTTATCCCTAAAACGTTTACCCTCTCTGTTACAATAAATTTCAAACCTTAAGGAGTGGTATCTAACCTTATCTACATATATTTGGACACACTCAAAGTATTGTTAATTACCTAGTTTCCAATTTTTGGTTGAATTTGGTGTCTTAATTTAATTTGATTTTTTTCGGAAAGTATTTTAAATTTAATTAATCTCTTCGCTTTTAGTTACTTATTTAATTATTTAATATTATGTTTCGTGTTTAATACATCAATTTCAAATCTAATTTCAATGATCTTTATGAATCTTTGATGTTCTAATTAAAAATAATGTTTTTATAAACACATAATTTAAAACTTATTCATTCATCTATGTTTTCCTCAAATTAGAGTAATTACCAATCTCTTTTTCTAGTTAAAATAATTAAGTTTCCTTTTTGATGTTTCTTCAAATCATGGAGGTACTAGGAATTATTTTGCTGTTTAGTTTAGATGTTTATATTATTTTTTAATGTTTAATGGTTTTTAGCTTACATAAAAAAAAAAAAAACATGTAATTGCTAAGATTCTACCCCGTCTCAAGGGGCGAGGGTGTGTTTACTATTTCATTTCCAGTGAATTCACAATAATTAAAATATTGGATGTTATTTTATCTACCCCTTTAGAATAAAATTGTTCTGACGTTTTGACCTCAGTTGTAGGGGCTATCTTCAGTGTGTGGTATAAAATAAAAATGTGTTCCGACACTTGATTTGCAACGGAAGCCAGAACATTTTTCAATTTTATTTTTTTATTTGAAATTTATTTATTAACCATTACGAATTACATTAATTAAACAAAATAATTATTTTTTAAATTCATGTATAAAAATATCTTAAGCATATTTTTCAAAGGTTGTCAGAGTCTTTTGTTTAGTTTTTTCTGGTTGTTTATTGTATAATTTCAGTTCCTGGTTTATTAGTCTCGACTGTTCCAGTCTCATTTTAGAATGTTGTATGTGATAAAAAAAGTTCTTTTTCTTCTTTAGCCTTCTGTCCTCCACTGCTGGATATAGGCCTCCTCCATACTCTTCTATTTTTCTCGGTCGGTTGCTACTTGCAGCCAATTTTTACCCCCTACAGTACCTATGTCGTCGGACCATCTTTTTTTAGGTCTTCCGACGCCTCGCTTATTTTCCCGAGGTCTCCATCTCAAAATTTTCGGGGTCCACCTTGTGGGGTCTTGTCTCGCAACATGTCCTGCCCATTGCCACTTTAGCCCTGCTACGCGATCCATAATATCCGTTATTCTGGTGCTGTTCCTAATTTCTTCATTTCTTATTTTATCTCTTAGGCTTATACCAAGCATGGATCTTTCCATGGATCGCTGTGTGCATTTGAGCCTTTCTACATTTCTTTGTGTGAGGGCCGTGGTCTCTAATGGATATGGTGTAGTCACTGGCAGTATATATGATTCGAAAGTTTTCCTTTTCAGACAAATCGGAATCTTTTTATTTTCAAGTATGTTCCTAAGTTTTCCAAATCATTCTTTTTTTTTTTTATTTGAAAATTTATTTATAAACCCTTACGGATTAATACATTCATATTACACAAAATAATATACACATTTTTCATTTATACTCTGTTGTTCAAAATAATATTTTTTACATCTTTTGAAAAGTTTGTCTGAGTCTTTTGTTAAGTTTTGTCTGGTCGTTTATTGTATAATTTCAGTCCCTGGTTCATTAGTCTTGATTGTCCTTGTCTTGTTTTAGAAAGTTGTATATTGTATTTGTCTGATATTCTCGTATTATGTCCATGTTGACTACAATTTTTTACTAGTTTTAGTTCTTCGTCTACAATTACATTAGTGGCTAATTTATGGTTGGATACCACTCCCTAAGGATTCCTTTTTGTCTTGGCAGTTCTGCCGTTTGGTTTACTTTGCCGAGTTTTATCTTATGTCTAAGATATATATATTCATCTACCATTTCGAGGTCTTTATTTTAAACAGTGATGATCTTACTTTAAAAAGTTCAGTTACGTTTAATTGTTTAGTTTGTTAGAGTTATCCAGTTGCTGTTAGATAAAGGAGGTCATATACTAACTGTAATATTTTATTTAGCTGTCTTTGTAGTCTGTTTATGTCATTTTGGTTTCTTGTTCCCCATAGTTGTTGCATATAACATATTTTAGATTTACATCGGCTTCACATATTAGATTTTTTTACGTTTTCAGAACAAAGTTTTTAATTTATAACTTTGTAATGTCGCCACTTAGCTAGCTAAATTGGCTTCTCTTGAATGATTTTTCTGGTTCTCTTTCATTAAGCAAAAATGGAGAAGTTCCCATAAAGGTCCACAGCCAAAATTTCCTGCCTTTCCCAACACTTCTTAGATATAGATAACCAGGAAATAAAATCTACTTGTGAAATATAAACCTGGTACATTATAAGCTGGTCAATAATACTGACTGAAACTCCCATTTATACATTTTTTTATTTTTTTAAAAATTACGTAAATAGTCCATGTCAATTGTCTGTCTACTGTAAGTCCTAAGTATTTAACATGTTCAGTTTTAATTAGTCGTTCACCATTTATGTGAGCATATATTTTATGTCATTTTTTCTAGATTAAAAATGTAAGTTTTTTTAAGTAAGTTTGTGTTTGTACATTTAATCAACGAGTTAGGTCTTTGTTTTTTAATGCGTCAGTTTGATTTTTATAAAATAGTCTTATGTCGTCGTCATACATAATAATGTTTCCTGTAAAATTGTACAGTGATAAGTCACTATTTTTATTTTTCGTGGGCACCAAAAAAACACCCCATTTGTATAGATAATAGTGACCGTGAAAATCTAAAAGCGCCCTATGCTCTGTTACCAAAAACAATTCCTTCACATACCCGAAAACCGCTTTGAAGACTGGGGGCCTTTCGGTCGGTTTCGCTGATACGAAAAAAATGTCAATGAGGAACTTAATTATTTTAAAATTATGATTTCATAAACTGCGATTTTAATTGAATTTAACTCTTCGGATTTCATTGCCTCTTTCACTGCGAGTTCGGCCAATTATATGGACGACTTATATCGAATATTGGCATTCTTCCCCATTACCAAAATTTTAATTACACGAACATTTTCATTATGTTTTTTTAACCTTTTCTTTCTTATTTTATTTACATATTTTATACCTAAATTTTAATAGGTATTTTTAATTAATTTTTTTCATTATTTTTATTTTTTATGTAGATATGATTTGAAATTTTCGATTTACTTTGTTCTATTTTTTATCTTGTTTCGGTTACATTTATGAGTACCCACTATTTATACATGTGTATATATATTTTCTTATGTTTAAACTTTATTTAAGTAAATGGCTATTCTTTAATTTAAATTATATTATTTTTCTCTGTTTTCCTACTTTTAAAAACAATATTTAAAACAATTTTATCTAGTTTTGTTGAGTTTTTTTCTTTTTTATCTTCTTAATAATATATATTATTTTTCAATGCATCAAAAACAAAATAATATATGTTAATGTGTACAATACTATGTCTGTACTCTTTTATTTGATTCTTAATTAAATTCATCATCAAAGCTATTATCATTATTTTGACAAATAATGGATTGCCGACTATGCTACAAAATCTCTAAAAAAGTTACCACTTTTGGAGTAGGTACCCCTGAAGGTTTCCCACTTCTCAACCCAAGAGTCAACAAACCGAGTAAATGAGCTGTATTTTTTTTCACGTTGCCATCGGCGTATAATAAATAGACTCGTTACTTCCTAACTAAAAGCATCTTAGTTTAAACAGATATTGCGTTGCCCTCACGATACATTAAGAGATAGCAAATCACGATAAACATGCAAATATTTATGTAAGAAAGACGCTAGGAAAGCAACTACCCACGAATTAAAATGCCGTATTCTACCCTCTTGTAACGTGTTTATTTAATTATACGTAACAAACATTGAAAGGATTGAAAATGTACAACGAAACTTCTTTTAAATACTTAGATTATAAAAACAATAAAACGCTTTGCACTTACAGCCAATCTGCTAAACAAAATGGATTTTTCACCCTTGAAAATAGACGCACTATATCTGAATTATGGTATTTAAATAAATTATTTCTTAATAAAGAAGACTCTTTTAACCTACTCTCCAAAATTAATCTTAATGTCCCCTTTCGTGACTAGAAATAAGTACATATTCCATCTGCCAGTCTGTAGCACTAACTATGCACAACACTATTTCTAGTAATGCATTTTTTTCATCTCTTGATATATTTAACACGTCCCTTAATTTATTTAAAAATAAATTAGAATTCATTCTTTCTGGCTGCGATACGCTCCCACTTGCTATTTAATGATACTCACGCTTACACACACATGAACACTCACTCCCACACAAATACACCCAAACACACTTACTTTCATACAAATACACACAAACACACCCTTTTGTTTACTACTAATAGGTTTGATTTTAATTTCGAAACTTCGCTGGTCTGTCTTTAAACCGTATCTTTTTATGTTAGTATATCATAGTTGACTGTTTGTTTCTATAAAATAAATAAATACGCATTGCATGCTACCATGTTCCTGTTGTATGGAAAATACTTCACGAGATTGTTGGTCATGTTGTCGCAAATCCTTCCTTTTTTCGCCGCGCCACTGTCTTTCGCCGTTCCTCGAAAACAAACTACGGAAGTAATAAAACTTATTGCATATCGTCAGTACTTTATGTCCCAGTGGACGTCATACGCATGGCGTCACGATTTCAATTAATCGGCGGATTAAAATTAATCATAATTGAAAATGTTAGCCTTCTTGTAAAACATTTATAATAAAGAAGTATAAAGTGGGTAGTGTCAGATTGATTACCTCCGACGTACTTGACGCCCATCCACACGATGATGAGCGTGCTGACGTGGTGGTACATGTGCAGGAAGGACGCCTGGCTCTCCTTCTTGCGCAGCACGAAGAACATCGTCTCGAGCAGCTCGGCCAGCTTCAGCATCATGGTCCACCACATCCATGTCACCATGCTCACGGCCTCCGGAGCCAGGGTGTAGTCGGGCAGCTCGCAGCCGAAGGTCAGCGTAGTCGTCCAGCCGGACGTCAGTAACTGGAACCGTTAAACCGACAATTGTTTCTCTAAGAAAGTTATAAAGCTTTACAAACATACAGTAGCGAGCATTGAAATGTTTTCACCTCTAAAAAATGGTTTGCTTATAATGTATCTCACTATTTTTAATATTATTGTTAGTTTTCATTTCAGTCAACTTGAAAAATGCACTCAGAAATATGGGAACAATGCAATTCAATTGGCGGAAATAAAAAGTCTTCCAAATTTAAAAAATAAACTTTGGCATTTACGGTTCCATTGATGAATGCCAAATGTTCTACTCCGCAAATAAACATCCTCAGATGATTTGTCCGGCAGGATGTTTCATTGTTGGCTGAAGACCTCTTTTCTCAATCCAATGAAGTACATATTACGTACTTCTGAATTACTTTCTTTCGGCACAAAGATGCTAAGGCTACCAGATTACAGAGAGCACTTTCGGGCACTTTTTCTCGTTTGACAACGAGCAAATTTTCCGTGTATGTGAGCACCGCCAAGGAGACTTAAGTCCTCAGATGCGGTATGTGGTGGGCAAGCTGCTGTTGGCTGAAGACACTTGGCACTTGATCGTTCTCCAGATCTACGTCTCACGCACTGAATTCCATCCAACCAAAGAATTTTAATTTACTCTCATCGGAGAAAACAAAACTTTGCGTATATATTTTACTCAAATTTTTATTCATATTTTGCTAATTTTAAGTTATTGGTACGCATTTTTTCTGTCAGAAGCGTGGTTGCAGGCCTCCTTGCCCAAAAGCCACATCCTCAAAGTCTACGACGTATGGTACGAACGCTAACTGGAGCTCCACCAGCTTAAATAAATTCAGTTCTTATGCCTTTGCATTTTTGAGTCGATTCTGCAGGCATAATCGCTTCAGCAATCGAACATCAGCCAAAGTTGTCTTTTTTTTCTCTCCTAAACCTTTTTTTCGCTCTAGACATGCTGCACCTGTATATTTTTTCCCCATAATTTAGTACTGCATTTTGACTTCATCCAATCTAACGTCCTGTATCTCTAAAACTAAGTTTTTGCTACACCAAAGTAAGAATAAAATTTTTCTGTAACACCCCTATTTTTTTCATACTTCTGACTTACATTTTAAACTAAATTATTTATTTCGATATGACCTCACACACAGATATAAAAATACCGGTAAATAATTTTTTTAAATCCGTTATTCCCCGCTATCACCATTTTAAATGTCTGAAATCATTTCAAAGCTCGCTACTGCGTTGAAAAGTTTTCAGTTATAGTCAGCGACGTGCGAGACATTTATCTATAGGGAAGCATTTTTTTAACCACTTCCATTATGGGTGATTTATCGTTACTTAAATCATTATAACCGTTCATCATACCCCTGTCCGCACCCGATGGTGCATACGGGACTGTATTAGTACACTTAATGCAATGTAAATCAATTATCTGTTTCACGAAGGTAAGGTCATCAACCTTACGCTTCAGGTGCCAGTCCAGAAACATGAAATATTTCAATATAGTCGCACCTTTTAGTTAGTTTGCTTCCAGCGTTTGCCGATTGGCTGACCAAAATAAGAACATGAATCTAACTCGCGGTAAAGAACAAATACCGCAATATTTTAAGTGGTTTGACTAATTAGTTTGATGGTTTAATTCGATCAATTTTTAAATGTTTTTAGTCGAGCAATGCCTGCATTGCTTCTACAGACGTACCGTCACTGTTCATAGTATACATAGCAGTGAGCATTTTGCAATAAAAAAAAATATGTATACAAATGTTTTCAAAATATGTTTGTAGACAAGGCTGGATTACCTAGTAGGAGAAATAATTCAGATAGACAAATCTCCCCATCATCATTCAAGGTTTTAGCTCGTTGACTTCACAAATGTCAACAGATGGAAGAGTCGAGGAAATGTGGATGTTCAAACATAGACAGAATGGTGAATGTTACATTTTTTAATTTCCCACCAAGACAAATCGCTTTCATAGTTCGTATTAATTTTAATTATTTCTCAATCACTTTATGTGCTTACTTTTTATATCGCACTTTCCACATAGTGTTTTGACGGTTTCATTATAAACTATGAAATTTCAAAAAAAATAAATAGTCGCGCTTCAGTCCCGAGTCAGGTCTATCTTTCTTATGTACGCTGCTGAAAAATAATTACTGAATTTATTCATGTTTAAATACAAAAAGGCAGTGAGATCGTGTAGTGGTATAAACTTGTAATGAAAACAAGTGGATGTAATTACGGATATAATGGCAAGTGAAATATACTGCCGGCAACGCACAGGTTAATTAATGCTACATTGGAATACATCAGATCAGAGTATCGGGTCTCTAGTAACTGCTGTTGACCTCTCCAACTTGTAGATAGTACTAAAGCTAGGGTTTCTTATGACAGCGGTACCCGTATCTTAACGGCCGTAGTGAACGGTGATGCGGTGGACAGCCGTCGTAACGGGGACTAGAGAGTAGTTTCCTAGGAAAACGGTGTTGATAACACCGTTAAAAAATAAAACCACTCTCTAGTCACCGTTACGACGGCTGTCCACCGCATCGCCGTTCACTACGGCCGTTAAGATACGGATACCGCTGTCTTAGGAAACCCTAGCTTAACTCATTCAAAGGAGCTTTTCTTTTCAAAATACCAAATTAAAAATAACTTTAAATTTGCTACAATAGACAGGGAAAACATTCTTGAGAAGGGAATAATGATGTCTATGCATTTACAGGGCTTATGAACTGTCATTGGCTGGTTTAAGTAGCCACTTTACACACTGTAACATTCGCCATTCTGCCTCGGTTTGAACATCTACGTTTCCTCAGCTCTTGCATTTGTTGACTTTTTTTTAAGTAAAAGAGCTGAAACCTTTATTAATGTAGGTAATATTATTCATTTCGCTGAATTATTTCATCTATTGGGCAACGCCTGAAAACAGTTTTATCTAATTTTACATGATATTTCTTCTTGTGCCTGGTAGTTTAATTTATTAACGATGTTTAAGTATGTCCAAATGTAAAGGAACTGATAAAGGGTACTCGCAAAGTGTTGCTTTTAACCTAATAAAGGTCAGCCGAAATCAGTGAGGGTTGTCGCTACAGCTCTTACAGGGCACTGCAGATTGGACAAACACCTTGCTAGAATGAACTTTTCCGATGTAGGTTCTGCAGTGCAGATGAGGAAACACCTATACACATTCTATGTGCATGTGAGGCTTTACATCATGAAAGGAGCCTCATCCTCGAGGGACCACTGGTTAAACCTGAGGATGTTAAAGAGCTCGCACCCTACATAATAGCCCGGTACTCTACGGATCTGGGCTCGGAGGCGAGAACTATTCACGGGAACATGTCACAATAGATCTTCCCTGGTCGCAGTGACGTCAGAAGCTCACAAAGCGTTGACTCCCACCACAAAGAATAAGAATGTCCAAATGTTAAACATTGTGAAAAAAATCAATCGTTTTTACAACAAGCTTTTAATAAATAATATGACTCTTAAAATTAACAAATTTTAAAAATGTTTTCCTTATTATCCTTTTTTTTAATTTAGAAATTCTACAATTTTTCAATTCAGAAAACAGACGAGTCAAAATTCAGACTCTTTGCCTGGCGCCTTTAATTTTACAACTAAATATTGCTATTAGATTCATTATTTTGTTTTGATATAAATCGTATTTGTACATGGTATCCTTAAAATGTAACACTTAAAATTTTGTTTTATTACTAGGTATATGTGTCAAGTGTATATATACTGTTTTACCAATTAAGGTTTCTATTACTCATATATTCCGTATGCATTTTAGTAAAAACTGCTTTAATTTCTAAAGTAAATAAATAGCCAACCTTACAGTACCCCAGTGACTTGTACATAAGTTTATATTTCACCCTATGTAGAAAACGTAGCCCGTGTAATTCCCGAAGTAGTGGACTCAACGAGTTGAACTAAACTATCATTGGTCGATTCGGAAGAACTAGTGTCGTCGTTCATAGTACTTGAAATATTTTTTCGTAACTCATATATGTCTATATATGAGTTTGATTCGCAGTAATCTTGAGTATGCCTCCTGCGTATGGAGTCCGCAATATTAAAATCACATAAACTCGATAGAATCTGTTCAAAAAAAAGATCTTAAAGTACCTTTTGTATAAGTCGCAAATTTCTAACCCACGTTCAAATTCAAGTTACGAGCAACTTCTAATTCTTTTTCATTTTGATTCTCTGATAAAACGCCGCGTTGTTTTCGATATAAAATTTATGTATAAAATATTAAACTATAAAGTAGATACTAACCTCCTAAATAAAATACAAATAATGTAGGATTGAGAATACTCACACACCAGAAAATATTTAAACTGCCTTTGTTTTCCAGTAATGCTACATATCACACACCTATGGCCCGCATGTGTCGGGAATATAATATTTACTGCCGAAACAATAAAATTGACATTTTTCATGGTACTTTCTCGCTTTTGCGAATAATCTCTTCGGAATAAATCTTATTAATAAGTTCACACGTACAATTTATTTTTTATTGCATTGTGTCCTGTATAAAAAAAAATATATAAAAAAATATGCTTTACATCTTAATATATACATCTATTTTGTGTAATTCTATAATTGAAGAAATATATGCATGTAAAATTGTATTGACGAATACTTTTTCAGTTTCAGTGCTGCAGAGCAGCATTTTTTTTATAATTAAAAAATACATAAAAGAATTTGTTACCCACTAAGTCTATAGACTTTTCGGTGAAAAACATTTTTTTAATTTTTTTATGACAGGTTTAAATTACATTTTGTATTTTACAGATTTATTTATAAACAGGCACTATAAAGTATCAAGAAGATATTTCTTCAGTTCTTTTTTTTTCATTTGAAGATTTTTCATGTTGATGATGGTTTGTGGGAGATCATTGAACAATCTTGGAACAACGCAATTTAATGTTCGCTCTCCGAAGTAATTTGTAATTCGGGGAACAGACAGGGAGCCCTTAGTTTTTAATCTAGTGTTGTGAGTGTGGGAAACTCTTTTTTTATATTCCGGATCAACAAAGTGATCTACCATCAATTTGTAGTCACAAAGTTGTTTTACCGGCAGGACATTACAGAATTTAAAAATATACACTTTCGCCCATATATTTCGCCTCACGGATTATGCTATCCGGTACGATCCCCCTCAACAGTCTCACCTGAATATCATAAATTTTACCCAGATGAGACTGGAAGGTGAGACCCCAGACACGCACTCCGTAAGATATAATGGATTCAATGAGCGAGGTATATATGTATATTAACGTTTTGAAAGGTAGTATGCTTTTAATTTAAGTATCTGTCGCAGATTCCATCAATATGAACACCCCAGCTAAATTTAGAATCAATAATTAATCCTAAATATTTATGATTATTTACAACATCTATAATAGGACAACTACATTTATCTGATTCTATATTTAAATTTGAATGAAGGCAAGAATTTATATGAGCTTGTATTTCTATTTCAAATTCACATTTATTAATATATGGTGAGGATACATGAACAATTTTAAAACAACTTTTAAATTGTATGTTTTCTAGTATGTATATTTGTTGAATTACCTAATAAAATAAAATAAAATTAATACATTTTCAAGGAACTTCGACGTACAATGTAATGCTGTTTTTTTTTTACAGCGCCTAAAAAAAAGTTAAATCCAATTTCCCGTAGCACTGTCCTAATCGAATAAAATGTAATAGATTCAATCGGAAAATAAAATTCTGACGTGATAATATAAAATATCTCTGTCATGACGTACATGAAATTATATTTTTTTTTTTCCCTGAATTAATAAATAACATTTAAATTTTATGAAAATACTGAAGTCATCGCCTTGTATGTTCAAAGATATTTGATTGAATTAATTCTAGTAAAAAAAATACTTTTCTTAAATTTATTTGATTTATTTTAAAATTAGAAACGTGCGCTTAAAGCACATGTGTGAAAACTATAATTACCTTATAAAAAACGACGATGTTCGCCAGGACTTGTGTAATGTTATACCATCTTATGACGGTCTTCAGATTGTACGCCGGTCTACCCTTCATGTGCGCCGGGAGAGCCACCTTGATCAGGTAAAGGTATGTAATCAAGACGCAGAACAGGGTTCCGGGACCTCTTACGAAGAACCAATCCTTTACCCTGGGATCTGGAATGAAAAATATTGTATTACTCCATCTAAGATTACTTATTACTCCATCTCAAATCTAACCTCAATTTCTAACCACTCGATACTTGGGGTTTTAGCGATCTGAATTTGACGACATAAATGTCGTTTTTAGAAAACTGATATATTTTTGACGACTATTGCATTACCTAACCATATTGAAGAATTTTTTAATAATCAATGATTGCTTAACACATAAAAATGTTGACAAATTGTTTATGTTGTGTTAGACAAATATGCTGTAACTATACATTAAAAAAATTCAGGTCATGCGATTTTTCAGAATAAATAATCCTATCCTATTTGAAACGATAAATTCATTTCTGTTTCTGAAGTGCGAGATCTAGGTGTCATCTTTGATCAAAAGTTGTCTTAAGTCGCATAAACTGCACAGCCAATAAATCCTTGAAACGCTAGTCTATATTTTGCGAGTGACAGAGGGTTTAAAAAATATTGATACTTTGAAATTGGCGTACACAGCTCTGGTTAGGAGTCAATTGAAATTAACTCAACTATATGGGCTCCGTATTTCACGCCTATATACTCTTGAAAGATTTAAAATATTTTTTTAAGATACGTTTGATTTAAACTCGGAATCAGGTATGAATTTATTTACCATGACTTCATATTGAATCCTTTAACTTGTCAAAACTATCTGAGAGAAGAAAAGTTATAAATTTACTGAATTTATTTAAGATTGTTAACTTTACATGGGACTGCCAACAACTAAAAGCACTCATTAACTTCAAGGTACCTGGACGAAGGACTCGTCAAGTATCTCCGTTTAGTTGCAACCATTCAAGGACGGTATATTCTTATAGTGCTATTCTGAATCGACTCCATGTACTATGCAATAATTATTCCGACGTTAACTCCTCCTAAATAGCTTAACCGATTTACGTGTGGTTTTTTGCATAATAATGAGCTTTGCGCTGCGGATGTAGCTTTTAAAATCTTCAATCCAATCTGTAAAAAAGTGACCAAGTGAATTTATCAACAATCCATAAAGAAGTATAGAAATGGAAAAAAAAAAGATTTTTAGGCTTTGCCTAGTATGTAGGTGAAATAATTCAATTAGACGAATTTCACCCGGATAAATAAAGGTTTCAGCTCTTTAACTTCACAAACATTAACATATGAAAGAATTGAAGTAATTTAGATATTCAGATATGGGCAGAATGGTGAATGTTACACAGTGTGTAAAGTGGCCACCCAAACTAGCTAAATGACAGGTCATAAGTCTTGTAGATGCCTAAACTTCTATAATATCTCCTCTAAAATGTTCTTTATCTCTGTTGTAATATGTTAATATCAATAGATTCCCAGGGAGTTAAATCCAGTCCTTGTCTACGAAAATTTGTACCATCTCAAAATATTGTTGAATTCAATATTATTTGTTTATCTTTACTAAAACTAAAAAAAGTCTCAGACAACCTTTTCAAAAGCTTTTGAAAAATATTATCACCAACAGAGTACGAATTAAAAAATAAAAATTATTTTATCAAATGAATGTAATAATCCGTAAGGCTTTATAAATTAATTTAACACAGTAAAAAATCGCAAGTTTTGAATTACACACACATCCTAATTAAAGTTTTTGTTTGTGAGACAAAGCAGACAAAATGTCTTTATGTTTATGCCACAACATCTTTGCGATTATATAAACCTTTGGGGTTCAACCCGGTGAAAGTCCTGGATCGATTAAAATATTGTCGTTTTATAATTATGCATAGTGGCATTTTAACTTGTCATTCCATATGGTGGCTTTATAGTTCCGCCTCACTGGCGCCATTTTCCCAACCCGATGTTATCAAACTGTATAAAACATTTTTACTACCCAGACCTAGATTTACGAAAGGATTATGATGAGTAGAATATAAAACGAGTGCAAGATTCTGAATACCCCACATTCGCCACATTTTATCCATATGTTTTTCAACTTAATAAAAGGAATAATTCTTGGTAGGAACTACTTTTTATATTTTGTACTGAGCACATTGAATTCGCATCTACCTTCGGATCGAATCAGCTGTCAATAAAGGGCGCGTAACGTGGTTCGCGCTCTCTTTCTGCGCTTTCTCATATCAGTTTGAAGTTTCTTGATTTCGATTGATTATAGGTCCCCACGCTGCTCAACGGCTATTTTAGAAACGGTTTCACGAAACAGTTTTGTTTGTGAAATTAACAATATCTCTACTCTTTTTTTTTCTTTTTTTATTAATAAATTTTATAAAAGGTACATGTTTTTTTCAAATTCTATACAGATCTACTTTTATACATCTAGTAAACGTTATTACTGTAACTCTTCAAAAAAGAGACTAACTCTCGTGCTTGAAGAGTGACTTACACTGTTGTAGTTGTTTATTTAGTAGTTTAAGAGTTTATGTAATTTTGAATATACGAGTACATGAGAAAAAAAAACATAGGATATATAAAGAAAAAAATATAAAATAATAATACATTCATACTAAATAAAATTTAATGCAGTTTTTACACGTGTTCAAAAAAATTCTTTAGATTTATCTATTTGATATATAATTTTTAATAGTTTTGAGTTCATTGGGGAGATTATTATAATTTTTTACATCTTTAAAGACAAAGCTATTTTGACCATGATTTGTGTGAAATTTAGGAATTTTAATAATATTTTTGTATCTGAGTGACTTATTCATCTCAAATTCTTTTATTTTTTCTTCTTTATAAATTTGTTTAATGAAATTTATTTTATAAAGAGTGTCTACTGTATGAACCTTAAATATTTTATATAGACTTTCCGTATTGAATGTTGAGGGTTTTTTATTTCTTCTCCTTTTTTTTCGTTATATACAAAAGTTTAATTTATTTTCTGATACTGTTTCAGCTGTTTCTGGAGAATAACTGTTTGTTTTTTTATCACCTCTAATCCACACCCTAAAAACACTTTTAATTCATTTTAAACTGGAGAAACTGCTAGTCTTTTTTTAAATATCGACGCTGGAAAGGAATTAGTTACCAAGAGACATGTAGCAAATTTACGGAAGAGCCATTTTTTTTATTTTTTTATTTATACGGAATCTCCTATTTTACATGAGTGCGTGATATTTTTTATTAATTAAAACAAAAAAAACTTTAATTGGCTTTTCTGCAAAGTTGCTACATGTTCCTCGGTAACTTTTTCCTTTCCAGCGTCAAGATAATGAGAGTTTGTTTAATATACTTTACGTAAACTAATCTAAAACACACATAATCTCTATTCATTACTTTTGAACAAACGTAAAAAAATAGTGGTGAAAATGCCTTAGTAAAAAGTACCTAATATATCTTTTATAAATGGCGCTATATAAATTATCCAACTATAAATATACTTTTTCATTTGGTAAGGTAAATATTTATTTATTTACAGACTTCCATTCATCTTCCGTCCATTTAAACAATTCATAGGGTATTCATTTTACAATATAAGAATGTAAAAACATTTTTAAAAAAAAGAAGCATCGACAAACATAAAGCACATCAAGATAAGATCTAGACTATTTATTTAGTGCTCAATTAAATCGTTGTAAACTTTTTCCAAAAAGTCTAGATCTCGTCTCGAGTTAACAATACGACAAAGACGGGGGGTCATTGGAGAATTAAGGCCATAGTTTGTATGAATTTTATCAAAAAATAACCCTTTTATTGGATTTAATTCTACTTTTTTTTAATAAATACATGTGACGAGTTTCGTCTTGTTGGGACATTATTAAACTATAATTTCAAATGTCAAAAGTAATAAATCAAAATAATTTAATCCAATAAAATAAAAGTGTTTTATTTTGGATACCTACCAAATTTTAATACGGTATTCTACCAATTATCTGCATACACAATAAATAAACTTTTTCAAAACGTTTTCTTTTGAAATTTGAAGTATTTATATACCCGGTAATGAATGATTCCTAAAGGTTTTCTGAACCTAGCTGAACACATGTCGGTAATATGATGGAAAGATTTTGTAAACTAGTCAACTCTCTGTGGAAGACAACATATCTGTGGAAGTTGCAAATGACCATATTCTACCTATTGATGTTTACCATCCACCTTTATTTATTAGATTCAATACCTCGATAACTCAAAAGTACAAAACTTCTAATATTAAGTCCAATTTTTTTAAAGCAGATTATCCAGCAATTAATTCATTTCTTTCGACTACTGACTGGAGTTTTATAAACCGGGAATCAAATATCGATACTATAACTGACCAATTTTATACCATCCTTAACACAGCCATTGAAACATATGTTCCTAAAACCAAGTTTATTTTTAATGAGTATCCTAAATGGTTTAATAGCCAACTTATCAAAGTCATACGTAACAAAAAAATTGCTCATGCTACTTATAAAAAATCTCGAGATATTAACGATTATAATGAGTTTACTAAACTGCGAGCTCAGGCTAAAAATCTCTCCAAAACATGTTATCGTAATTGTATTTCAAAATTTGAACAAGAGGCCCTAAGCAACCCTAAACATATTTTTAAATTTTCTAATACTCTCAATTGTAAAGAGTCTGGAATTCCATCCACAATGTATTATGGCAGTAGAATGGCCGACGCACCACAAGATGTTGTTAACTTGTTTGCCGACTACTTTAGCAGTGTATATAGTTCAGAGACTGATCCAGAACTGCACGATTTTGTTTGTACTATTGATTTTAATACCTGTTTGTTTACTAATGCCGATATAAAAATTGGGGTAAGCAAATTGGATCCAAGCAAAGGTTCTGGACCAGATAATATTCCTCCCCTCTTCCTCACCCAGTGTGGTTCTTCCTTGACTGATCCACTTACTAAAATTTTTAATTTATCCATAAAAACTGGTATATTTCCTGAAAGATGGAAAGCCAGCTACTTGACACCTATTTTTAAAAAGGGTGATAAATCAGATATTGCTAATTATAGACCCATCTGCATGCAGTCAACTATACCTAAACTATTAGAATCTATTTTTTTGATAAAGTTTACTCCAGAAATAAAAAAAGTTATCTCTCCATTACAACATGGATTTATTACAGGAAGATCTACAACGACAAATTTAATGTTGTATCAGCATCGGCTTATGGAAGCTATGGAGAAACGCCGGCAAACTGATACGATCTATACTGACTTTAGTAAAGCTTTTGAGAAGGTGTCACATGCGATTTTAGTACACAAATTAAAACTATTAGGAATCTCGGGAAACATTTTAAAATGGTTCAAAAGCTACTTATCATCTAGGAAAATTTTAGTCAAAGTATTCGGTTATGGGTCGTATCAGTTTGAGGCATCTAGTGGAGTTCCTCAGGGATCTCACTTAGGTCCTGTTTTGTTTTTGCTTTTCGTTAATGATATTGTATCGATGTTCGAGGGAGTGGACATTCTTTTATTTGCTGATGACCTGAAATTATCTAAGACTATTGCTTCTGTTAGTGACTGCGAATCTCTTCAATCAAACCTGGCGAGTCTATATACTTGGTGTCAGAGAAATGAGCTCTTTCTTAATATTGACAAGTGCAGTGTTATTACGTTTACCCGTAATAGAACTTCAATCAACTTCTCTTATAATATAAATAACACAGATCTCGTAAGAGTTACAGAAATAAAAGATTTAGGTATAGTGTTCGATGACAAGTTGTCATTTGCTCCACACATTGATGCAGTTACTAACAAGGCAATGAAGTGTCTCGGATATTTGCTGAGAACGGTGAAGGATTTTAATTCCATCGATTCGCTTAAATCTTTATATGTTGCCTTAGTTCGGAGTAACTTAGAGTATAATTCAATAATTTGGTCACCTTGCTATAAAATACATAACATAAAATTAGAAAAAGTCCAACATAAATTCCTTCGCTTCATAAATTTTAAACTTAATATTCCCGTTGACCAAATCGACTACAACTTCCTATCAAATAATTTAAAATTGTCTACTCTCTCGAATAGGAGAATCTTAACCGATTTAGTAAACCTATATAAAATTGTAAATGGCGCGCTGGACAGCCCTGATTTAACGCGACTGGTCAATATTAAAATACCTTCCCGTCGCACACGAAATAAGTCGGTGTTTGTCGAGGTGTCCAGCGGGCACAACTACTATGTAAATTCACCTATAGCTAGACTTCATCGCCTTGGTAATGAATATGGCAATGTTGATATATTTCGTTACTCATTGAGCATATTCAAGACCAAAGTACTACAGGCGACCGACGCGACTGAGTCTAGTCAATAAATCCTCGATCGTATTTATGTATGCTTAAAAGTTAGCCCGTATTATGTTTTATATTTTTAGTCTATAAAACCCTTTTCAGTTTTCAACATTTTAAATAACTTCACTTTAAAGTTTAGTTTACCGGTGTAAAAAAAAATAATTATGTTTTATTTAAATCCTGTTATGCCTTATATTATAAACATAATATAATGTATGTATTATGTCTTAATAGTGTATTATGTTAACTATGTAACTTTATTTTTAAATTTTAATAATATATATATATATTTTTTTTTTAATTTTTATATTTGAAAAATGTTAATTATGTTTAATGTGTAACTTTTTCTTATGATATAGTATGTATAATGTAAAAGCCCCATGGGCGTCAACAGAAAGAAAATAAATGAAATAAAATAAAAATAAAATAAATAAAACTCAGGTCATTTCTCTAAAAACTATGATATTGTGGCTTAGTCCTTATCACCACCATGACGACGATGTATCTAAATTCTAAATGCATGCAAAGTTATTTTGATCCTTCATTAATATTCACAAGAAATACACAAACTTACCCGCTATTTCGTCGAACAACCAAACATATTTGTCTGACAAGGTTGTCATATTGGCGTCTTGAGCTGAAATTGAAAAAAACTCATTTTATTCAACGTATTTTTATAATTCACTTAACTGTTTTTTTATTGGACCGAAAAAAGTTGTCAAGCGGACAAAAAATATTATTTTAATTCTCCAAGGATTTTTTTATGTTCTGTAATGTTTCAATCATCAGATTGTTTAATTTTTAAGTTAACTTTAAAGAGTAATCACACTGTTCTCTTGCACCTACATACGCAGGGTCGGTTTTAGCACTAACAGCGCCCTTGGCGGGATTTCTACGGCGCCCCCTATCTTCCACCCCTTTAAACCCATCCGAAAAATGGCAAGTTTTGCAAGGAAATAACCATTTATTTAAAAAATACTAATAATTTTTTACTTTTATAGCTTTTCTATTAACAAACTCTTTTATTTAAAAACTTAAGTTTATGTTTTCCGCAATTTCGTTTTCGATTGACAAAGATGCCAAATTTGTCAATCTAGATTGAGATATTGTCGATCGTGGATAAGTTTTTATCAGTTTAAGCTTAGAAAAACTCATTTCCCAACTAGCAACCGTTACAGGTAAAGTGATCAATATTCGCAACGCTATCCATACATTTAGATATAGTTCTTGTAAGTTACGGTATTTGATAAAATTCAAAACAATGACAGGATTAACCAAATTCTGATCAGGCAAAAATTATATTCAGACTTACGAGTTCATCACACAACATACAACCATCTTTATCGGATTTAGAATGCACTGTTAATTTCAATTGTAATTTTTTTTTAGTTTGAGAAGGTCTGGTTTTTCCGGAATTTTTTTATATTGAACAGAAAAGACCAAGATTTTGAGTACTTATTTAACTTTTCAAATCTTTCATTAAGTGAAATTAAGGCAGTGTCCAAAAGGCTGTAGAAAAATTCAACTTCAAATTTATTTTTTGGAGAAGTTATGGGCTCATCGTGGGCCACTATAACGAGTTTGTCTATAGATTTAGGAAATTTACCAGTAAGTTGGGCTGGCTTGATGTGCAAGAGGATAAAATGGGGCGCCTGCAGCGCCCCTTTATATCTGGCGCCCTGGGCGGTCGCCCAACCGTGCCCTACTCTAACGCCGCCACTGTGCACACGCCATATTCGTTTATATCGGGCAGAAGTAATTTTTGAATTATAGTTTTATGCATCGTATTTTAAAAACATTATTTTTTGTTTGATTAATTAACTTTGAAATCATACCTCGGTCATTGAAGTCATCGAACAAAATCATTTACAGTGAATGTAATCCCTCCTCATACCTAAAAAAGAATTTTTGACCGAGAGTCTTTCTATCGGTTTCGCTCATGCTAAGAACCTTTTTCTATATTTATTTACGCTTTATTAAGTTAGTTCAGTCGGCTTCGTGGTGTAATGGTCTGCGCATTTGCGTACCATGCAAGAGGTCTCGGGTTCGATTCCCGACATGGATGATATGAGCTATTATTAGAAAGGCTGTTTTTACACTAGATTATTTCACAGTCCCTATACTGGTACCTGAAGCGTAAGACTGATCATTTTACCTTCATGTAATAAAAAAATATCAATATACGCTGCGATCGGTGTACCGATGCAATGCCCTATTTTTTAATTTTTTTTTAAAGGAATAACTTGTTAAGCCTCTATTTTAGAGGCTTGTCAGCAAGTGGGAAAGAGGGGATATGAAAGGAGGTAATGAAAAATTCACCACAACACCCAGACCAATTGAGAAAAAAATCTTTCATGGATTTTTTTCTCGCAACTGGCGGGAATCGAACCCGTGACGCCAGTTTCACGGTCGGCCGTCTAACCAACGGCGCCACGACGCCTGTCATTAGGTGCGGAAAGGGACTGATGATGATGATGAAGTTAGTTCATAACATCTCAATAACTGATATATTTTTTTATAACATTACAATTGAACGTAGTTATGCAGAAAGCAGCCATTTCACAATTTAAAAAAATGCGATATTGGTGTTATCGGGTGCAGTAAGGTCAAGTCTATGTTCTGCTAAAATCAACCAGACCGCTTTCATACAAAAAACTGTCATAATCAACTTCTGAAAATAGTGTCGATCGCAAAAACGGCATTTCTCAATTAGCAAAAAACACCCACAGTAATAGAAAAATCTGACGGTACTTTAAAACTCATTAAAACTGGTCAAATACAAGATTCTCGTTTGTAATAAACAAAAACTAATGTATTCATTGTTTATCATTTGTCAAAGTCAAAAACATTCCAACTGTTGTGTAGATTTGATTATTCACTCGTCTCATAAAGGTGCTATTATCTCAGTTTCACTTTTCTATGGCTGACTGCTTTCTGCCTAATTACGTTAGATTTTTTTCTCAAGAACATATTTTTTCAAATTAAGTAAAAAAAAAAATCAATGCTTTCTATTTAATTTATTTATTCAGGTAACTCATTGCACAGCTTCAATTTGACATAAAAATATACATTTATTTTCAAATGTACAAAATTAAAGGAACATTAAAAAAAAAAATCTAAGTATGATAAATATATTATACATTTTATGAATATTAAACATTTGTGGCCTAATGCAATGGCAGTATCGGGGCGGTATATTATCTTTTTCAGTTTACTCTTTTTTCCCCTTTCCCATCAAGTAATGGTATATTTTTAGTTTTTCAAATATACATTTATTTCTATTTTTATATACGTACCTTCAGCTTTTTTTCTATCAAATATGTTTTGTAAGTCGACTTAAAAAAAATACACTTTTTATTTTATTGGTTGGTTGGAAGAAACTGCCATTTGGCAATAAGCCCGCCAATGTCCAATTTATTTTATATACAAAAAGTCAAATAAAAAAATACAACATGAATATTTTGAGTTTCTCCTATTTTTTGTCGACAAGGACTGGATTTAACCCCCTAGGAAGTATCCGAGATTATCATATTACAACAGAGATTCAGTCCGTGTCTAAAAAAATTTGGACATACTCAAAATATTCTCGATTAAGCAAACTGATCCAAGAAGTATAAAAGTTGAAATTTATTTTTAGGCGTGTGTAAATGAAATAGTTCAACCGCATAAATAAAGGTTTCAGCTCATGAGCTACACAAAAATCATCAGATTTATTAAAGATGCATAGATGTTCAAACAGACAAAAATTTGAATTTTACACGATATGTAAAATGGCCACTTGAACCGGCCAATGACAGGTCATAAGCCCGGTAAATACCTTAAGTTTCATTTTCCCCGCTTTGAAGATGTTCTCCATTTCTGTTGTAATACGTCCAACTTACAACAAGGATTTTGTTTTTTTCAAACAGCCTATTGTAACAATTGATATTCCCTGTCTCCCTCCTTTTTCTTCATTTTAATAATGGAAACTCGGAGAATACTCAACTCGACCGCCCGTCTACGTACACACATTCACACATTCACATTCAACATTTTTAAACTCTTAATTGACAATGAATTATTGCGTTAAACGTTAGTAAATAATTGTTTCGAGACTTACGCGTCTGTTCGTCAGGACATTAATTACACGAACATGCAATACACACTATACAACTTCACCGTAGTAGTAATTCCACAGAAATATAAATCCAACGTGCTGCAGGACGAATGAGCTTAGTCGCCTAATTAATTTTAATTGTAAGTTTATTTTTTTTCTTTTGTTTTTTTTTAAAGAAACCAATAAATAACTATCCCTTTTAAGCGAATATAAACCTCGTACATTATAAGCAAGGTAAAATATCATGAAACTCCCATATAATTAAAAAAAATACTTTAATAAAGATACATGATTAAAAATTGTACTTTCGGTGAAGGAATAAAAGTAAATAATATGGAAATATGTCGCATTACGAACGATTTGAAAAGTAAGGATGTTCCATTGAAGTGAACTCATTCTCCTCCCCTCCTCCTCCCTTCCTCTTCCCTTCTTCCTCCACTCCCTTTTTTAACCAATTCCCCCGCAAGATCATTATTTAAAAACAACAAAAAAATATCATTGTACGTTGTTGTTGTATGATAGCTATGTAAGTGTCTAAGTACCTAATTGGATTTTTCGCCGACAATATTAAAAAATGAACACATATGGTTTTTAAAAAATCCAAGTTTTGTGAACTTAGTAAATGCCGGTTCGCCACATTGTTACAATTTACAGCCGCTTTTGTAGTTTATGAATGACATGCTTGATTCGGGGGTTTTTACAGAGTTTTTTTTAATGTTTTTTTATTTTTTTATTTACAATTTTAAAAAACCCGTTAGGGTTACATTAGAAATTTTATATTGTCTAGTCATTTTATGTCTCGTCTAGTCTAGTTAGTTCAGTCATCGTGTGCTTTTTCAGATTGATTTTAAATTTGTCTCCAGTAAAAGTTTTCAAGTAGTAAGGTAAGTCGTTGTAGTGTTTAAGTCCATTATGTAGTATTTTTGACTGTCCTGTGTTTGTCTTTGCTTTTTCAATATGATAGTGTTGTTGTTGTCTGGTGTTATATTTGTGTATGTCAGCATTTTTGGCTAATATTATGTCGTCGTCTTGTATGTTTCCCAGTGTTATTTTGTGCACAATTTTTAAGGTTCTTTGCTTATACATAATAAACATTACAAGTGGGTGATGTCAAATGAGTTCTAGACCAGATCAGTTAAAACCTAACCCCTAAATTATCAACATGTCTACTAACAAGAGGAAGTGTCTCTCAATTCGTGAAAAAATGCCAATTATTCGTGAAATCGAACGTGGCGCAAAAAATGTGAAAGTGTGTACAAAGTTTTCTCTACCTTTATCCACATTTTCAACATTGTGGAATAATAAGAATGTTTATTTGCCTGCATTTAAAAAGAATATCGCGGACACAAAAAAAATTAGAAAGTGCGATCGTACTAATGTCGATGAAGCATTGTTCCAATGGTTTTGTACCCAAAGAAACGCGGGGTTGTCCATCGATGGACCAATATTGAAGGCGAAAAGCTAGGGTTTCCTAGGACAGCGGTGCCCGCATCTTAACGGCCGTAGTGAACGGTGATGCGGTGGACAGTCGTCATAATGTCGACTAGAGAGTGGTTTCCTAGGGAAACGGTGTTAAATAGTGTCGATAACACCGTTTTCCTAGGAAACCACACTCTAGTCACCGTTACGACGGCTGTCCACCGCATTACCGTTCACTACGGCCGTTAAAATACGGGCACCGCTGTCCTAGGAAACCCTAGCTTAAGCGGAAAAGTTCGCAAAACAATTCTAAACGACGATTTTAAATGTAATAATGTCTTTATGTGATGGGTAAATATGTTTGTAAGCATTTATTATAATTTACCCTAAAATTTTTTGTTCTGTTTGAAAAGTATTTACTTGTCTTAGTGACAATGTGCAATAGCAATTGTATAAAAAACCTCTCTCTGGTATAACGAGCAAATTCAATCGGTCCCATCTTCCTCGTTATGACCAAGTTCGACGGTATAATATTGTAATATTTATGTAACTAAAATATAATTCACCTTGTTTAACTGCTATAACACAGATAATTAAAATCACAAACAGCGTTTTGCGCTCACTCCGAATGTCAAATGTCACTTTAAATTTATTGAAACTTCTTCCAAGTCCTTTTCCCTTTCATCTATTGGCGATATCACCTCGGGACTCCTCACCGGGAGTGGCGGATCTCCCAGAACAGGCTCGCATTTAGCTTCCGGACGGTGGCGGCGTTTCGTTTCCCGCTTGGCGCATCCCCTGCGTTACCACTACCGGGTCGGGCGAGAGCTGGTCCCGTGAAACTTCGGCCTCCGAGTAACGTCACCGACTGACTGCCGTGCCCGAAACTCGGTACATTCGTCAAAACCTTCGCTTTAATTTGCATTCAATACACTTGACTTTGAACCCGTAGAATAATTATAAAACCGTTCGTACACGGAATCATTGTACGGAAAATTAACGTGATTTATTTAACTTTTTTCCTAAGGTTCGTTGGTTCTCTGAACATAAGAATTAAACTATCTTATATCTGCGTTTATTGTAAATTATTTACCAAGTTTAACAGATTATGTAGAACCTCTTCAGAAGAAACTGCCATTGTCTGGTTTATCTTCTACTTGCGGTGCCTTGTCAGGTCTGCCCGATGAACTATGGAAAATAAAGGTCGGTTTCGTATCAAATTCAACAACTCTTTTATTTTTAGAGGTATATTTAAAAAAAAAACACACGAATATAAAATAGGCTTAAATTAAATAAATTTAATATTTGAAGCACTAACTTTGTGGTTATTCATTATAATAAAATAAATGAAACAACTTTGTTTTAAACTACTAACTTTTTATTAATTTTTTTTCCACCGACCGGTTTCAAAGCAAACAAGCCTTTTCGTCAAGGTTTACGTAACTTATGAATTAATTCCTATTTTATTTTTATCATGTTTACTAAATACTACACGCGGACCCAATAAATCAAGCCTTTTTTTTCTTACAGGGGTGATAATTTGATATCAATATTTTCGAAGCTAAATAGGAGAGGACTAAAAGAAATATTGTTTATTTTGTTATTGATTATTTTTTTCTTATTATGAATCGCTTTTTTAATTTCTAAGATTTCTAAGTTGTCTAATTTTAATATTTTATTTTCAACGTGAAGTACTTTTAGTCTCCACTTTATAGTCCACTCCTCTCTAGTTTCGAACGTATACAGCTCACATTACCATCATTTCAAGAAATAAGACTTGATTTATTTGTTTCATTGACTGCATTCTGATAATATGAAATAAACTAGGAAAGAATTCATTAGTTCAGTAAACCTTGAGAAAGAAGCTTGTTTAGCTTTGAAACCGGTCGGTGGAAAAGAAAAAAAAGGTGGTTAAAAACAAGGTTGTTTTATTTATTTTATTAAAACTAATACGGTTTGGTCAATTCAACTTAATTAAGTGTTTTGGGTAATGCTTAAGGTCGAAATAATATTCTAAATGAAAATCATCATGTTTGATTTCACGTGTTCAATCATCAGTGTGGCCATATACGTATGAAGCTAAAATTAGTCGCATGGAAAAAATAATTATCCCCTAATTAACCACCCTCTAGGGATAGAGAAGATTCATAATTGCACCCCAATAGCTCAATCACAAATAACTATCGACGTGCTTAAAAACATGCTAAGCATTTGAGCGATCACAACGAACAATAATGCACATGCTTAAGTTAATTTTTTATTTATTTTATTTCATTGGAAAGCCAACATACATTTATAAATTTATAAGATACAATTATATTATAAATACATATCATAAAGTCCACTTTGAGGCTTCCACATAATAATGTTATTGTAAATGTTGTCACATAAAAATTATACATATCATAAAATAACTAATCACACAAAACTTATAATATTACTAAAAATGTAAATGTAATACATATTACTAAAAATATATCTACTTTTGAATATTGATCACACAGTTGCATATTAAAATATATAATACAACTATAGTTGACCATACAGCAGGGGCGAACCGTCCATATAATCGATTATTCGCAGCTTACCATTATATTTCACAACCAATAATAATGTTTTATAGTAGTTTTAATTATAGGAGAATAAATAAAATAATCTATATTTATTATAAATTAACGTCACTGTTTATATTTTCCTCAAAAAATAAATATAGGCTGCTAAATGCGCACCCAGCGCATTGCCCGGTTCCGATTATTGCAGCTTATTTTTCAATACAAAATGTATACTGTATTTTAACATTCAAAAACCCAGTGCGTATATTTTCCTTGCTTAGTTCACTTGCAGATTACAGATATTATTTCAAGCTTCTCTATTTGGAGAGTAGCATTTCGAGCGTTATTTCATAAAGACCATTTTTGTTTGATAGCATTCTGTTGACATATGACACCAGTTTTTTAGTCCGCGCGTTTTAGCTAGTGGCGCCTCGCTCGGTGTCGTCAATTTCTTGCATTATTCATTCTCAGTTTAGAAGGAAACGAAGCTGACGGCTCGGCGCGGCGCAGCTCGGCGGTCACGACGGTCACGTGACATTTTTGTTGCAATATTATTGCGAATATTTCTAATGAATGTTATTGTTATGTTATGTAATGTAATATGTAAAGTTAAAATTATGTATTTTGGCATAAATAAATAAATTTAAATCTAATCTTATTGTTTTTTTTTAATTTTTCAGAAAAAAAAATATTTATCGTAAAATATTTTTTTTTGTGTACATAATGGGAGTGACGTCTTACAATAAAATGTTTACTTTCTTTTATATTAGTACCTAAATATTTGCAGTATAAAATGTAAATTACAAACAAATATACGGTGTTTTAATCAGTGCCAAACAAAAAGGAATTATGAATATACTTATTTTATTATCCTTATTTTTTAACATATTTTATTTTTTTTAACTTTTGCATACATTTACTGTCTTAAAATAATGGAGAATATACTCGTACCTACATATTACGCAAAGTTTTTTTTCAAAAATATTTACAAAATAGTCTTAAATTAAAGTTCTGCTGAGTTGCATACATACAACTCGTCAGCAGGTTCTTATAAATTACATCGATTATTTACACTTAACCTACATTAACAATATTTTACTTTAAAAACAATTACAGATTACATTATGAAAAATTAAAAACTATCACTAATACAAAAAACTTTTTTCTAATAACCATAATTTGAGCAAACGTCGCACTCCTGTATTTAACTCAGTATTTTTAATATTGTTTGGTAACATGTTAAATATTTTAGGTATACTGTATTGCAGTGTCCTTTTGCCATATTTATTGCAGTATCTAGGAACAGCTAGCCCTTCCATACTAGTAAACCTGGTGTTGTAATCATGTACCAATTTGAGTTTATACCCGGAGTGCGACGCATGCTGACAAATTAATTTGTACCAAAGTAGAGCCCTAACAGATAATTTATTTACAGATTTATACATTAATGATATTGAAATATTGTGTCTCTGGCGGTATACATCTTTATGTAGTAGCAATTTGATCATAGAATTTTGCAAGGTTTGAATAAAATTAATATTAGTTTCACTTGATAACCCCCAGGAAGTTATGGCGTATCGTATAATTGATTCAGAGAGAGATAAATAAATAATTCGTAAAGTATTGACAGGGACATAATATTTTAATATGTACATTCTATTACTTATTGCTCTCAATCGCTTACACAATTTTCTAATATTTACATCCCATTTAAAATTACAATCTATAGTTAAACCTAAATAAACATACTGCTCAATATTTTCACACATGCACGGTTGCATAATATCACTATGGATACACGTATAGTTATGTGATAAAATTGACGGTGTTATGTGAGTTTTATAGTTCGGTGATCTTATGTGCATAAGTTTGATTTTCTTTGAATTAATTATTAAACCTGCATCATGGGACCATTTTTGCAGGTTTAAAAAGTCTTCTTGCAATAATTTCTCTGCAGTTTTGAGATCCTTGTGAGACACAACTAAAGCAGTATCATCGGCGTATACATAGTGTTTGACATTATTAAATAGTTTATACATGACTGTCACATATATTATATACAAGGTAGGGCCCAATATTGATCCTTGTGGCACCCCCGAAGAAACGTGTTCTGTTTTACTATTTTCATCTAATACTTTGACACATATTTTTCTATTAGTTAAATAATTTTTGAAAAGTTTTAAAAGGTTTCCTCTGATTCCAATGTCATTTAACGTGTCTATTAATTTTGAATGGTTAATTGTATCAAATGCCTTTGAATTGTCAATAAATAGAACAAGGGTGTGATATTTTTTATTAAGTTCATTATTTATTCCATTTGAAAAATCTTGTAATAATAATTCCGTACTCTTTTTTCTTTTGGAAACCATATTGATATTGATCAATTATAGAAAATTTTGATAAATAATTAATTAAATTTTGAGCCATGTATTTTTCTAATATTTTTTCAAAAACCGGTAAAATACTTATCGGTCGATAGTTACTAATGTTTGAATGTTTACCACTTTTATATATGGGTCTGACTATACTATATTTAAGTAATTCTGGTATTTCCGCTTGGAGTATAATGCAATTAATTAAATGTGTTAATACTGGTCCTAATAAATCAATATGTTTTTTACATCATACATTCTAATATTATCAAATCCAGCAGATTTACTATTTTTTAATTTTTTAACTATATTAACGACATCTTTTATTTTTTCTCTAGGCAAAAACATGCTCTGCGGTTGTTTGTCAATTGACGCATCAATTGGTTTTTTTTATTACTCGTACAATGATGTAGCATGCTATTTAAACTTTTTGTAAAATGATCAACAAAATCGTCACTAATATTTTTAGGAGTAGTATCATTCTTTATGAAATATTTATTTATGGTTTCATCGCAACTGCTTTTACTCCTTTTCCCTAACAACTTATTTATTTCGTCCCAAGTTTTCTTAGTATCATTGAAGCAATGTTTGAATTTATTTCCATAAAAAGCAGTTTTATTAATCTTAATCAATTTAGTTACATTATTTCTTAACAATTTATATTCTTTTTCATACGATTTATTTGTAGGAGTGCTTTTCCATATTTTATAAAACATGTCTCTATTTCGTATTTTTTCTAATAAATCATTTGTGACCCATTCTTTAATAGCATAGGGTTTAGCCTTTGGTTTAAAATTAATTGTTGTTTGTTTGTTTGTTGGGTTATTGGTTAAAATTATTTTGATTAAAATAAGTAGGTATTGCGTCTTCTGTTGCCAGCAGGTGAAACTGGAGCTGGAGAGATGAAGTTGTTTTTACACAAAACCATAAAAAAAGAATCCGTGTACCTGTATATACTTTTTTTTTTATACGCCTCCACTCATTTGCAAGATTACTTATATGTATGTATGTACATGCAGGTACAAATTATGAAAAAAATTAAAGCTTACCTATAAAAAAACTCACCGTTCGTCACTGCCATACAGTGTACATTTATTATGTGCCTACATACAGAACTGCACATAACCTGCATAATATAGGCTGCGGATTCAAGGCACAACATCATAACTTGAATTATTTTCGGAAATTTCATTTTAAAAGGAAGTTAAAGACATGTTATTTATATCAATACAATTTGATTTCTGACTACACATATTGCAGGTTCTATTTACAAATTAATTTTGAAAAGATTTAGTGGAACATTTATCGCAGTCATAAGTCAACGCGTGTGTAATCTCTAAGTCAACGCTCGTGTCGATTCGTTTTTTGTTTTCCTCGTAAATAAATACAGTTCACTGGCGAAAAATCGGCGTTTACTATAAAAAATAATATAATATAATGCATTTGCAAAATAGGAAGGAGTATCTAAAACAAAAAAGTAAAAATTAAATTACAATTACTATGGCGACTGCTTTTCTTGACATTTGGCTTGCCAACCGCCGGCTAAATCCAATGAATAGCGTGATAATTAATAAATAAATAAATGTAAACAGCAGTTTTGGAATATTTTCCATATTTACACCGGTGAAATTCAAATATGTGACTGCGCAGCAGGATTATACGTCGCGAAATGTAAATATTTTGACATTTAATATTAGGTGTTCGCGGGTGTTCCATTGTGATCGCGAATACGATAAACAACCATGCTGAGAAATTGTTATCACGTCGCTTATCAGCACGTCGATAGTTATTTGTGATTGATCTACTGATCTGAATGAATTTTTGTGGCTATAAATAATATTTTTATTTTGTGTCTACTAAAACAATTATTGAGAAAAAAAAATGTGTTTTTCATGTATTTTTATCTTTTATGCTTTAGAATTATTATTTTTTTAGACAATGGTTCTTAAACTTATAATCAACCTACACAATTCATTTAAAATGTGTTATTATCTTACAATATATCTTTACTAAATCAAATTAATTTAATTTGACTGAAATATGTTTAAAACTTGCTTTACTTATTATTTATGAGGACGACAGAAATTTGCTCCAAAAAAACAGCCAGCTGTCAAAGCTTAAAACGAACTTTTTTGTGTAATGCTGATACCGACGCATACAAAAAAAGTTGATGCGTACTTCGGGGCTCCAGTAATTAAAAAACATTTGAATTTCAGTAGATACGAGAGTAAAAAAATCGTAAAATTCTTGTATACTTTAATGAAAACCCGGACTCAAAAGGTTAAGGTTTTATTTAGCAATTAATATAATCCTATTTTTAATTTAAACAGTGTGAAATCGACCATGCTCGTATCTAAGTTGGTGTTTGAATAAATTAATTTCATTATTTTCGCATTCACCTACGTAAAATATTATCACTTTTTATAAAATATGCTTACCAAAATATAATAAAAAAATTATAACTACATTTAAATATGTACTTAAACATTAAAATATTTTTTTCGCAAGAGTAAAAATATAATTTTTACTCAACATATTATTGAGGACACATTATATAAATAATTTTGTAATATTTGTAAATTAAAAATTAAGTTTCACAATGATGACGCCATAATATTAAGTGATATAAATTTATCAGATATTTTTATTGCAAACGTTGCGTTTTATTGAAGACTGCGGTTCAATTTATGTACACGGTGTTTATGAATGCATAGTGCCCGACTCGCCTCGGATTTTCTAGCGAGTCGGGGCGAGGTCACAAGCATGCGTCGTTTCTGGTAGTGCCACTATGAGCTGTCTCTGTATTTAATAAATGCGTGTTTTTATTAAATATAAAAAAGTATTTATGACATTTTTTTATATTTGCGTAATGACTTTGACTAGTTTTTTCCGTTATGTTAATTCTTCAAAATATTTATTTTAGTGTAGAAATCAATGCCTTTTATTAATTCGTCATTGTTCGAAATGACTTAAAATAATATTTATTTATAGTACGTAGATAACGTAGATAATGTAGTCGAGGGCGCTTTACGAAAGTGATTCTATGCCGCATTGAATTTAATTTTACTTAAAGTTGAAGTATGTTTTTTCAGTTAAACAATTTATTTTATCGTTACGTGCTAAGAATTTATTTTTATCATTTAGAGATCGAGATGGTTTGAATTTTTTTCTGAAACATTACTCCAATCTCACAGTTTCGCACTTTTGCTGGGAGGGCATTCCATGACATGGGGCCTTAGACCGCACATGGGCGTTCATTGTATTAGTCCGCTGGTTGCGTACAGGTATAATGACTTTTCCTGATGCTATAAATACGAGTATATCGATTTCGTCGCGATCGTAGAACGACAACGGATGTGCTAATTATACGACATTGACTTTTTTTAATATCTTATCTTAAAGGGTTTTATAAAGGCTGTAGATAGCCTAAATAGGTACTCCGCATGCATGGGTTTAAAAATCAATATTCCAAAAATCCATGTACTGCGTAACACTTCATCCCTGATGCCCAAAATCCCCTGACTCTGTCAAACCAAGTCATCGAAAGGGTCGAGAGTTTCAAATACCCGGGCCGCAATTACAATGGGAAGTTAACATTTATGTTCAATTTTATCGACATTTTACCGACGAAGATAACTCTGTTAACTTCCCTTGTAATCGGGGCCCTGGGAGTATATGTTACGGAAATTGGCAGCTTTCAAAAAGAACTGGGATTGCGGCTAGGAATAACAGGCGCCACATTCAACAGTATGAATGCTGTTTAAAGATTGGATATGGACTCAGTGAAAACCAAATGCCGCATATATTACGCCAGCATAATATAAAACCTATTCTCCTCTATGGATGCGAACCGTTGCACCTCACTGGGGCCCAAAACAGCAAAATACTGAGTATTGAGAATAGGTGTCTCAGAAGAATCTTGGGTATGCGGTGATTTGACTTTGCTAGGAATGAAGTAATAAGAGAACGGACGCAGCAAACTCCGATGGCAACTGTAATCAAGCGGAGGCGATACGGTTGGCTCGGTCATGTACTGCGGATGCCTCCTGAGAGCCTTGCCTACTTTGCAAGGCATCAGGTTTTCGACGTTCTGGACGTCCACTGCAGACTGTTCGTCGGCAGTTCTTGTCAGAACTACGCAGCTCGAACCTGACTTGGGAGGATGCACACGAGCTGGCACCTGGAGGCTCTTTGTGGACAACATATGCTCCAACTAGGGAGCGGGCGTGGAATGATGGATAATGACTATATATTCCAGGTTTTAAAAAAATGTATTTAACTAAGCATCAAAGGATGTACTTTTGAACTTATGGAGTTGTGACATAAAATGAGAAAAAAATGTTTAAACCGCTCAGACGTAAAGTTAAAGATAATCGCATGCCTCGTCGGTCTACGATCATGACGATATGTAAATCCAGACACTGAATTTTTGTATCACGTGCTCTTAAATAAAAAATGTGCAAAAATGTTTATCCATATTCAAAGAAAATTGGAATTGATTGAATTTGTTACACATTTCTTCTTTCGTTTTACGTCTGAAGAATTTTCTTGGAATTTTAAGGAATCATACCGGAATACATAGTAATCGAATTGGCGAATCAAGATTTCCTTTTTTACGTTATTTCTCCAAACAATATATCTTTTTCTTACCACTGTCCGTTCTACAGGGTGTTCTTTAAACCCTTTCACATCCGAAACCATGATAATCAGTAGAGCAAGAAGACATATTAGCATATCCAAAAAAATATGTAGAACAAAGAATTTTTTTTTAAATAAAATATTTTTATAAACAAATGGTTGCTTACTTCTGCAAGGGAAAAGTAAGGGAAGCGCGGCGCAGTATCAGATCCCCCCTCTCCCCTCCTCGTTTCTCAACCATTTGCCTTTTAAAATATATATTTAATTAAATCTTTGTTCCAAATATTTTTTTAATGTGCCAAGATGTCTTCTTGCTCATACTGATCATCGTGGTTTCGGATGTTACAGGGTTTAATGAACACCCTGTATAAGATGCTTAGGGCGTGAAAGGAAAATGAAATAAAAGAGAAGGATTACTTTTCACGCAAAGCGGCCTGCAAAAGACGCACTAAATTGCGCCTTATTTTGTAATAATTAATTGTTAAAAAGTAAAAAGTTATTAATGAATGTCCTAACTGAGATAACGATACTTTTTGAAAAGGGTGTATGGAAATGCAGGCAATGAGGAAGTTCAGTTAAAAATTTCATTTGTTAATAGACTGTTAAACTAAGTAAATTTTTTTTTTTAATTTTTATATATCGTATTATCGGCGCTACGATTTTTCAAAGTTTTGTATTTCTGAAATAACTCCGCGTGTAACGTCAGAGGTTCATTTCCGCTTATTCTCATTCAGTTCTTCCCATTGGTCCAGAAGCGACAACCAGACCGGAAATCTTCCATAGCTCTCAGATCATAGGTTGATTCACATGAACCAGTGACGTCATTTAAAGTAGTGCGTTTTTATCAAAATATTCTTTATTATTTTTTCTGTACATTTTCAAGAAACTTTGCGGTACAATTTAATGCTCTAATTTTTACCCCGCGTAAGAAAACATTTTTTGTTTACAATTTCCCGTAGGGCTGAAGTTCCTCATTGCAGGGCAAATGACCTATCACTGGCTGTAAAAGTGATCACTTTACACACTGTGTAACATTAATCATTCCGTCTATGTCCGAACATCCTTCTTCTTCACCTTGTATTAGATACGATGATGGTCTGTTTATTACAAAGAGGTCTCCCGGGACTCCGAACTGCAACTGTTTCGCCACCTCTTTTTGAAGGTCTTCCAGGTTGTCGACTACCCTCTGGCGTGTTGTTCGCTGGCGTGTTGTTCGCTGGCGTGTTGTTCGCTGGCGTGTTGTTCGCTGGCGTGTTGTTCGCTGGCGTGTTGTTCGCTGGCGTGTTGTTCGCTGGCGTGTTGTTCGCTGGCGTGTTGTTCGCTGGCGTGTTGTTCGCTGGCGTGTTGTTCGCTGGCGTGTTGTTCGCTACCACGTGTGGAAGTATGTTGGTATCCATTCATTTCATATATTTGTATCGGTATTCGTAGAATGTGATATTTCCCTATTTTTGAATTTTTCGAGTTTTTTTTTTTAATGAACGGAGTTAGTTTCAGCGATTGGAATCGAACGATTCAACACAATTCAATTTTCAATGTATCATCATCATATCCCTTTCCGCATCCGTTGGTGCATAGGGCACTGCATTGTTACACTAATAATGTAGCGTATTTAAATAATTTATTTTATGAAGGTAAGATGATCAGTCTAACGCTCAATATGGGTGTCCAGGGATAGTAAAATGTTGCAGTGAATCATCTTTAAAAAAATATTATTTCACGTTGACCCTGCCAGGAATTGAACCTGGGACCTCAACTGTTTCACTTTGAGGCGGACTTATCTGCACTAGATTTTTTTTTTAAATTATTTTTATCAGAGGCCATCGAGTCGAAAACGGTCGTCCAGGGTTCTGGTTCTATTTCACTCACAACTGTATTATTCATCTGCCCGGACACGGAAACTCATAGGAATTTATTGATTTATTTTTTAGTATACTTAAAAAAGAAAAATGTGAGTGAATTTAAAGCCAAATTAAAGAAACACAATATGAAACCCACTCCATCCAAACTTTCGTCCTGTATTTCATTGATTATTGTTTTTAAATACAGTTTTTAATTATTTAAAAAATTATAGAACTTACTTTAAAAATATTTTTTACTAAAAGCTATTCCTTTTCAGCTATTCGGCTATTATTTTTCCGTTCCGCTGAGCTGAATTAAACTGAATAACAGAGGCACTACTTAAAGTTCACTCATTTGTGCCATTTAGTCTTAAAGGTTTTCAGAAATAACATTACCATTGTGCCACTATTTCTTTAATTTGAACAAAACATCATAACATAACATTTTTGCTTTTAAGGCCATATAAAGCAAATATATTCAGCTTGCTTAAAAATGACAATTTTGGATTTATGGCATTATTATCGATCAGGTGCGATACGTATATATTATATAGAAGATCGATTGTTTTTGTAGAGTTTTTTGTTCATTTGGTATGTTTATTTTGATTTTTGTCATTCCAGTCCAAGGAGAAGATGATGAGGGGAGTCCGACGTGGCTGTGTCAGGCTCCGAGCTGCTGTGATAGGAATAGACGACGAAGATGACTCCACCTTCACCATCACAGTTGATCACAAAACATTCCATTTCCAGGTGACTATCTCCAACTAATGTATACTCACTGGTTTCGAAATAACACGGTCCAAAAAAATAATAAAAATGTAGTAGTATTAAAATATAATTATTATACTATTTTTATTTATTCATATTTTTTGTCTTACAAACTATAATTAATAATAAAAATAATATGACCTCACTGGGGTTACCCGTGCCGAGGACACTTAACAATATTTTATTTTTTTAAATATTTTTATATTTGAGAATAAACAAAGAAGAGTAACTTAATAAACAGAAATAATTAACAAATGTTCAGACAGTTTTAAACACTACATATTTATGTTTATAATAAATTTATGTACATCTATATTATTTATACTACAAAACGCCCAATGAAAATAACAAAAACCTTACATAAGCTATACACTTGTGGAGCAGTTGATTCAATACTGGTTTGGGCGAATGAGACAATCTATTTTAATTCTATCTAGCTCCACTATCCATTTTTTTATAGCCTTTTTGAACATTTTCTCATTACTAATTATTTTAATAGATAGTGGAGGAAGGTTATAGATTTTAATTTAATAATACTCAAAATTCCTTTTTCCGAATTTGTTATTAGAATGCCTTGCATCGCACTTTTACTGGCTTTGCGTATGCTGTATGACAGGGGCGAATCGTCTATAAAGGTGATTATGCACACCCACAGATTATGACACACTGTGCCCGCAGTGAGCAAATAAACTAGCCAATGATTCCATCTTATTTCTTCTTACCAATAAGTATACTATATTTTGAACATCTTAAACTCTAAATATTACATTGTTTTTAATCCAGTTGCATGGTTTTTGGTTAGCACATCAAGGTATTACGCAGAATTTGTAACTTATCCAACAATTTTTTTTTATTAATAATATTTCGTTTTTGTGGTTTGACACATTTTTGCCTAACACCATCCACTCGTACTAGTCTTCACTTACGTTATTTGTGACTTATTTTTTTCATAATAATTTTATTTAGACTTTATACTCATAGCTTGAATAATTAACCTATTATGACGTAAATTGATATAAAACAGTAAGACGTAATGATTTAATCACACACTTATATGTTTTATGTAAAAATCTTTTTTCGGGAGATTAATAAATAATAAATTTCATCACTTAAACAATACAGTAAATTGTTTCCTTATTTTTTTAGAAATTTTTGCTTTCATTGTTTTTTTTTAATTGGTTTTGAATTTATTCTAACAATTGAATAAAAGTAACATGTCCTCATAAATATTTACTACGAAATTCACTGTGCATTTTTTGTATGGATATAATTTTATGAATATTTTATCCAGTTTGATGTGCCTACCTGTCTTTTTGAATAAGAACATGTACCCTCAAGCCAAGTGTACCAAGTACATTTCAGTCAAAACTATCTTCAAACATATTTTGAATGTTTCTAATTCTATGAAGCTATCAGTTCTTATTTCGTAACAAAGAATCTAGTCTGTCAATTAAGTCACACAGCGTTGTTTTATTCTGACCGCTTCAAATAATAACTTCAACAATAGCAAAGGTATTAAAATATGGTTATTATCATTCCTTTATCCTCGCCTACTTGTGCACAGTATTCTAGGAGGCGCACAATATTCTGGGAGGCGTCTGCAAGATTGTTGTTATTATTTTTATATGGGTGGGTGGGAACTCGGAGAGACGGTATTGAGTCGGATTTCCCCTCCATACCAATTTTTAATAATAATTACATACAAATTTCTGTAACGTCTAGCCTAGGCTGCTATTAACGTATTTATTTTCTGATCTATATAAAGCTGTGTACAAAATTTATGTTTTAATGATAGGTAAAACTTTTCTTTATCCGTTAAACAAATAAAAAATTGTCTTAAAATAATTTTGTTTGTATTTTTCTAATCAAGGCGCGGGACGCGGAGGAAAGGGAGAGGTGGGTGCGGGCGTTGGAAGAAACCATAACCCGCCACTGCAGGGCGTCGAGGCACGGAGGGCTCGCCAGCGGGATCTCGGGCCCGGGGGGCTCGGGGCTGCAGTGCCTGCCGGGGTCCCGCCCCAAAGACTTCGAGCAGCGGGTGGCCGAGGCGGATGCCTATTTGCAGATCATGATCGACCAAGTTAAGGTGGGACAACTTTTAAAGAATAAACCTGACTATTGAAAAATTAGGCCATCAAGTTGTTTTTATCCCAAAATATATTTTTTTACACTATTAAAAAAAAAAAAATTGTTATAATGTTAATTTTATATTAGAAGAACTAACTTTGTGGTTATTCATTATAATAAAATAAATAAAAACAACTTTATTTTTAATCAATATTTTTTCTACCAACTGGTTTCAAAGCTATACAAGCTTCTTATCAAGGTGTACTTAACTTATGAATTTTATCCTTTTTTATTTTATCAGTATTATGCTGTGTATGGAACTAATAAATCAAGTATTTTTGTCTTGTAAGGATGGTAATGTGAGATGGATACGGTAAGCAAACAAACAATATTTTCTTTAGTCCACTCCGGTCTAGTTTTGAGCGCGTCCATTTCACATTACCATCCTTACAAGGCAAAAAGTATAATTTTTTTTTGATGTATTAATTCTATACACAGCATAGTACTGATAAAATAAAATTGATAAAATTCATTAGTTAAGTATACCTCAATAAATAATCTTGTATAGCTTTGAAACCGGTTAGTCAGTAGAAAAAATAAAAAATAAGTGGTTAAAAACATATTTGTTTTTATTTATTTTATTTAGTTACAATGTTTTTTTATGATCTTGCTCATTGCTGAGTGTGGTGCTCTCCGGAGATGTCAGACACTAGGTGTATTTTATTTTTATTTAGAAAAACAACGGAAATTATATAAATAATGTACAAAATACATCCAGTTAAAGATTTTCACAAATATAATATAATATGTTACACTTCTTCTTTCTTGGCCTGTTTTGTCCACTTCCAGACAAAGGCCTCCTCCGGCCGCCTCCGTGTCGTCCTGTTCTGTGCAGACTGCATCCAGGTTACACCGACATTCCGGTCTAGGTCATTCCTTCGCCTTAGTTGTGGTAGCCCTGCACTTTTTATCTGTACAAGGTTTCCAAGTCAACGGGCTTTTTGCCCATTTCTCTTCCAAGCCAGAAGGCTACGTGGCCTGCCCATTGCTTTTTTTTGGGTCGCTATGAGGTAAATGATGTCAGTAACTCAATCTCTAAAGCTTATCCCTAACATGGCTCTTTGTGTTACTCATAGTTTCTTGGGGCTTTGTTCGGACAGTGACACTGTTTCTAAGCCTTATGTAGCAACGATGGGTATTCTCCTGGTTTTTAGAATATAGATCATCTTTCCAAAAGCTGCCCAACTTAATCCAATTCTTGTTTTAATCTCTACAGTCTGATTTTCTCGACCTAGTCGGATGTTATGTCCCAGGAATACATATATTCTTGTACATTTTCGTTTACATTGCCTTCAACCCTTATTTTCTGCACCCATCACCTTAGTCTTTGGTAGGTTCATACTCAGGATTATTAGGAAATTATTAATGCTTTATTAATCGTTTCAGACCTTAGCTGATTTCTGTGGATATATATTTTTTTGGTTCTATGTGTACTAAAGGAATTATTTTAGTATTTTTCAAATATTTTTTGTGTATTTTTATCATTTATACTTTAGAAATCATAAAATGTTAATTTTTTACAACAGTGGGTCTCGCACCAATAATCAACCTACAAAATTATTTTTTATTGAATTATTATCTTACAGTGCATGTTTATTCATTCAAATTAATTTAATTTTACCGAAATATGTTTGAAACTTGCCTTACTGACCATTATAAGGACGACAGGAATTGCTCTAAGACAAACAAACCAACTGTCGAAGTTAAAAATGAACTTTTCTGTGTAATGCCGATTGCCGACGTGTACAAAAAAAAATAGAGGCATATTAAGGCTTTTAGCAATTAAAAATATAAACTCGCAGCTTTTAAATTTCGGTAGGTACGAGAGCAAAAAAATCTTAAAATTCGTGTATATTTTAATAAACGGGTTGAAAGGGTTAAGTTAGTTCACGAGATTTTAGGATCTAATATAAATACCAAAATCTTCTTCTTCTTTTTCATATTGGAGAAGATCCGAGGATCTGTTTATTACATAGAGGTCTCCTGGGACACCGAACTCCAACTGTCTCGCCACCTCTTTGCAGGTCTTCCAGGTTGTCGACTACCCTCTAGTGTGTTGTTTGCTACCAAGCGTGAAGTCTGTTTGTATTCATTCTCTCCACGTGGTTGCACCAGAATCGTCACCTTTCCCTGCCCCATCTCACGATATGTTCTATGTTGCAGGCTTTACGTATGACAGTATTTCTGATCCTGTGCATTGACGTCTTTTCCAGAATAGTGCGCAATATGTTCATTTCTGCAGTTCTAAGAGGTGCTTTTGTTTTGGTTGTGTCGGCTCTTGATTCGATTCCCTAAGTCATTATCGGTCGGGCACAAGTTTTTGATCTCTACCATGAAGTACGCAAACAGACCAGTAAAGCAGCGGCTATGTCGGGGTGTTTAAAAGACTTTGTTAAAATAAACATCTGCATGTAGAAAGCAAAGTGTGAATCTAATACCAAAATGTATGAAGATAATATTTTGTTTGATCAATCTAAAATTTTGTACCGATTTTTATTTCCTTTATTTCTTCATGTAACTCATCGTACAATTTTAAGTAAAGGTCTCCCAGGGGGGTCGGATGATGTCCGCATACCCCTCTTAGAAGCAGATATGGTAGAGAGAGAGAGAGAGAGAGAGTGCAATGAGTTTTGATACTCCATTTTTCTCTTCATTAGAGTAGTCTTGCAGGAGAACATGGTCATTTCAAGGCTTATGGTCTATCATTGGCTAGTTTATGCGATCACTCTGTGTAATGTGCACCATTCTTGCCTCTGTTTGAACATCCTCATTTCGTCAGTTTCCTCGTTGGTTCATTTTGTCGAGCTTTTTATGCTGAACTAACAGAATATTAAGAAATTAATATTATTTAGATTGAATTACTTATAGCAATCTGCTGAATCACGAAAATGATTGTTTGATTTGAACGCACGTGTTGCTACAAATTATTATTCTGTACATAAAAATGATAATGTTTGACCTTTGCGTAAAAGATTCAATGACCCTCACTTTTTACAATGCTCAATAGGCTTAATTACAATTCCTATTCTTATTGTACATTGGGGCAATGCATAAACATTACTTGATCCGCTATTAACCCTAAATTTTAATTGCAAATTACAACTTATGTATATGGCAATAGAGGAATATCAATATTTAATACAATATAAATTCTAATGTCATCTGTCAACATTGAGTACTTTGTAGATTCCAATTTTGCATTTGATTGATGACATGCGTCTTTTCAATAATTTATTAATGGATATAGAATCTTATTTTATGAACGAAAATACAAAAATTCTGGCTGGTTATCAATAATTAATATTAATTAAAATAAAAAGGTTTCCCTGTTGACATAATTCACTATATTAAAAAAAAACAAAAAGTTTTCGAGGCTCAACGATCGAGTAGCCCATGGATGCATTGAAGACAGAAAGTAGCCTGAAATGCAGTTTTCCACTAGCGTAAAAAAGTTTTGAATTTTTTTAAACTTAATTCATATCAAAATAAGCTTTAAAAACATTGTATACCGTCTTTTGAATTGAACAATAAATCAGTAAAAAAACATCAATAAACAGATCAGTAATTAATCTCTCTCTGATTAATTAACTGGTTATGTTGGGACAGTCAAATGCTGTATTTATTAAATCAAAAACTAAACATTACTGATATCAATGATGTTATTCTCATTAGTACAATTATTTCCTGACACGTGTTAGAATGAGTAAAGATATTGTATTGTACCTAATGAAAAAATTGGACAGTAAAAACATTGAGAGTAATATTTATTAAATGCGGGAACGTGGAATCAAAAGTATTTATGAGTGATGTATCATGTGCAACATATTATATTAATTTGAAGCGAGCAGCTTAAAGCTGATATGCTTAAATCTATTTAAATGAAAGTTAGTTGTTGGCGCACTTTAACTTTTCCGAAACAAACCTAGTCCATTTTTGAACCCATTAAAACTACACATTGAGACAACTCCTGTGGCAACTTATTCCAACCATCAACAACCCTATTGCTCAGGAAATGCTTCCGTGGATTTATATTGAATCTTGTTTTCTCCAGCCTGAGACTGGCCTCGAAGACGAGCATCTTGTTTAACCTTGAACATAGGATGCAAATTTGGGCAGCTACAGTGACTGTTGAGTATCTTGTATTATGATGTAATAACTTATATTTACATATAAGTTATTAATTTAAGAAATACTTGGTACACTTCCACTTATTTGTTTTGACCAATTAGCGCTTTCACCCTCTAATGGGCATCTTCAGACTGTTCTTCACTGGGATTTATTACAATGGAATTCCATCAAGAATTGTCAATAAATAATTTAAATGAAAAAATATCTTGTATTTGTTACATTTCTTCCAGAAATGCCTATAAAAATGGTATATTTTTGATAAAAATGTTATTTTTTAATTGTTTTGTTTTCCTGTATTGTAGTTATCATGATTCTTGTTATGTTTATTTAATTGAAATATTTTACGGTCAATTCTCATTGCGAAATCAATGCGTTTTTTGTAGTATTTTTATTTTCAGGTACTTTCGTTCATTTTCATTATTCCATGTCCGCTCCCTAGGTAGAGCATATGGTGTCCACAAAGATCCTCAAAGCATCTCTGTCGGCTGCCAGCTCCTGTGCATCCTCCCAAGTCAGGTTCGCGTCCCGTAGTTCTGACACAAACTACCGACGAACAGTCGGCAGTGGACATCCAGGACGTTGAGAATCTGATGCTTTGTAAAGTAGGCAAGCGTGGTTAAGACTCTCAGGAAATATCCGCAGCACATAGCCGAGCCAACCGTATCGCCTCAGCTTGATGACAGTTGTCACCGGAGTTTTCTGCGTCCGTTCTCTTATTACTTCATTCCTCATAAAGTCAAAGTTTAGGTACTTAAGTGATTGATTAATTAATTTGTTGTATTTTTTTTTTTATTGTTTATGAGTTTAATAGATTGTACAAGTTAAATACTCATGTGATATTTGAACTTCTTTAATTTATTTACAAAAACATTTAGTTCAGCTTACTTCATATATTTTAATTGATTTCATTTGCATTTATTTACAACACGGTAAGGGAATAATTAATTTAAATTTGTATTGTGATATCCTGATGTGTTTAATCTTATTTTTTATTTATTGTTCACAGAAATTAGAAGATAGAATCAAGGATATTTCAGATCCAGAAAGTAAAGCTAAATGTATTGGAATATATGACCAGGCAAATGTGAGTTAAGTTCTGAATATTATTGCATGCTTTATTATCGCCTTTTTATCATTTGTAGAAAATTAGTTTAAGTTTAGTGAAATTGGATTTTATAAATGTTTTCTTGGACATGATAACCAATGTAATAATTCTAATGTTCGACAAAACTTTTCTTAACTGTAAAAAAATAATTAGTTGATCTCATTTAGAATGCTCACTTTAGAGTGTCATTGTTGAGAACCCGGTGAATGACGACATTAATTGAATAAACCAATAATTGTGACGTCGCAGTTCTGACCACAGGCAGCTCCTGATTTTTGATATTTTTATATTGGAAGTGCATTTCTTTACATTTTGTAAACTTGTACACACTTTTTGCATTCTGATGCGTGGGCTTTTATCTTATCTTTTACAACTCGAGTCTAGTAAGGTGTTTAAAAGCAGTACAAAAAGTGTAATGACAGCCCATGCATCAGAACGCAAAATGGAAGCCAAATTCACCATTGCATTTGTTTATATTTTGTTCTGTTCGCACTACCATTGTACATAACTAATCATGAAAATTCTTACTAATATTCTCTCAGTACTCATGTTTAACAAGAGTTTGTGAGTAAACTATTTGCGCATGTGCTGCCACTGCACTTATTATGTATATTGCCTTCTCCTCCTAACGTATGATTTTCCAGTATGAAGAATCGTCTATCTCATTCAGGCCACAGTTTCACCACATTTGGTATTTTTCGCAAACAATTACGGTTGAAGCTAGTGCAAAACAAAATATGCACAGTGACAATTAACGCATGCGCGAGCTGACAAGATAAGAGGTCAGGGTCATCTGCTACAGATGGCCTTTCTAGATCTTTTGCCACTAGTGTTTAATACAATATGCATATATACAGGATGGGGGGAAGCCGACTGAAAATATTTATGACGCGATTTATAAAGAACACTAGAACTTAGAGAAAAGTGGTTTATTTAATTTAAATCTGTAGGTTATCCGTCTTTTAACATCATGCTTTAAAAATTATATCAACAAGATGGCAGCTGTCAACAGTAATACATTGATTTAAGCTTTTTTTAAAGTTTTCGCATGATTTTTGGCACATTTCGGTAAATACTGCTGCAATTTCAATGGAATGATCTTTCGTGAAGTTGCCGTGGGTTATTTTCAGCCTAATATCAACATTTTTAGTAATTATTGACTCTAATTGACAGCTCCAAAAATATGAAAATAGCCCTCATTACAAAAGAACGTTGCTCTCGGAGGGATTCGCTGAAGAATTTACAGACAGAAATTTCAGTGGTGTGCGTAGTCTATCTAGACGTCGGCAGAGCACAGCAGATGAGGATTAAGTGGACGATAGTCTTCGCTGTGCCTGATGTGTTGATGGACACCACTCTGTACTCATCAGCAACATTTTTATCAACTGTTTGAGAAACTTTCATTTCTCAATATAAATAATTCCCTTTTCTTTTTACAGGCAATGTTGGAAAACATAAAGCATTCTATAGTCCTGTTACAAATTGCCAAGGTATGTTTATGATTTATATTTATTTAAATATCCCAACTAGAAACCTCAGACAAAACATACTCTTTCATACCGATAACCATAGAACTAACTATGGTTTCCATTCCCCTATGCCCAGAATTCTTAGGTCTGCCAACAAACATACCAGTCTTGATTTCTTTGATAACATGTTGCCTTCTTTCAAACAATTACTGAATCAAATTCAATTATAAACACCTCTCTCCCGCTTCCACTCCCACCAAGTCTACCATATACCATTGTGTCTTTCTACTTTCCTTTATTAGAATTATCCTTTATTGTATAAATATGTCCTTAAAAATGCCCATTGGGCGTATATAGAAATAAATAAATATATTTTTGTACTTGGGCTCCACCAGAATTTTAGTCCTCAGATGCGGTGTACAGTATGTGAATTTCTTACTAAAATGATACTTACTATCTTCTTTTTTATTTCTTACTATCCACTAGCTTAAAACAAGAGGAAATGCAGTCTCACTTTTTTTATACAAACGTATTTCCGTAGTTTCTCCCTGGATTATGGCACTAGAGCGATGATTTTTATATACATTACAGATATTTACAATTGGTGTGTCCTTATTGTTTTGTTTTTTTTTAATAAATAAATTATTGTGGGAACTAGAACCATCCAAAAACCATTGAAAGGACCCAGTTTTATATGCCGTCTTCGGACGTACGGTATACAAATATAATAGATTGAATTTTTCTACTAAAATTCTGGACCTCAGAGGTAGATGAATGCAAATCCAAACATAAAATGTTTATAACATGCCTAAAGAATCTACTTTCTCTAAGTTATTTCAAATTATTTTTTTATTTATTTTTTTTATTCCAGTAATATTTATTTTATAATAGTATTTACGGCATTAACTTGTATTTTCAGTATTTTAATACATTGTTTTTTTCATTATAAAACTTAAATTTCTTCAAAAGCAATGGACATTATCATAAACCGGATACGAAAATCGAAATACCATTTCGAATTCTGGATCCGTCTGCCTCTGAGGTACAGAATTTCTTGTTGGAACTGCATAATAAAAATATGGATACAGTTTTATTCCACTTTTACTTATAATTTTTACCAGTGACCAAGTTTCTGGTTTCCGGGAGTACAAAACATAGAAATTTGTTTAGTCTCCCATCAGTCGGATGATGTCGGTCACGACGAAACCTGGTCACTGGTAAATATTATAAATAAAAGTAGAATAAATCTATACAATGCGTATTTTTATTATTATAAGTACAGTGGTGCCTCACACAACGAACTTAATTCGTTCCAGGAGCAAGTTCGTTATGCGAAAAGTTCGTTATGTGAAACGCGTTTTCCCATAACAATACATGTTAAAAAAAATAATTCGTTCTGTAGCATAAAATATGGTAAGATGACATAAAAAAAAGATAAATTTTTTGTTATTATTTTTATTTAGATACATCTAAAAACATAATGAAAAAAACACACATTTTTTAATTTTAAGAAATAATCGAATCTTGCACATCTTCATCCATTTTCCGCTTTTTGGCCGATGGTGCAGTGAAAAACCTGTCCAAAGTCGTTTGTTTCTCTCTTTTCTTCAACATCTGCCGGAAATAACGGACAAGAGTATCGGAGTACAGGTCGTTGATCCTGTTTGCTTCAGCGGAATCCGGATAGTGGGCATTGGTAAACTCCTGAACTGCTTTCCATTTGACCAGGATGTTCTTGATGTCAGCAGTTGGAATTGGTTGATTGTTTGATTGTTGCTCCTCGTTATCAGATGACGCTTCCCTTTGAGCATTGTCCTGTTGTTGGGCCAGAAGTGTTTGGAGCTCTTCAGTTGTCAGCTCTTCTTTGTGTTCCTCAATAAGCTCCTCTACATCCTCTTCAACGATTGCTGCGACACGTGCGTAAGTTAAGCGTACTGCTCAGTGACTAACGACTGCCTGCGCGGAAGGATGCAATAAATCGGCAGTGATCGTGTGAAGTGGGCGACTTCGTTGTGTGAAGCGAAGTTCGTTGTGTGAAGCGAAGTTCGTTGTATGAATCGTGAAATGAACGAAAAGGAAGTTCGTTGTGTGCAGCGTTCGCTGTGCGAGGCGTTCGTTATGCGAGGCACCACTGTATTCCATAACTATTTTTGAAACTTGCAAAAGGCACCAACACAGACAATTTCATTCTGACATTCTTTCTAAAAGAAAACAACAAAATCGGTTCAGTTTTAATGTTTTGAAAAAAGGACGGTGAAACGTCGATTTTGTCAATTTTAACTAGGCACAATCAGTCCGATATACAGTCTATTCAGCACAGTATCGGGGAGCCATGTGCGAGAGAGTGACAGAAAAACAATGTTCAAATAACTTTTCATCAAAATTCCCCGTCACCGCATGTCCTCTTGAGACATACATAAATAACAAGTAAATTAAAAGTTAATCAAGGTTCTTATTTTTTTATTTATTTTTTTTTTTTTATTTAAATTTTTTTCTCTTATTAATTTTATTTTTACAGATAAAAAAGTTTCTCGACCTGTGTTAATTACTTTTTAATTATTTTTTTTTGTTTTTTACAATAAATGTAAGTGATAAAACAAATTATTAAAAACATTAAGCATAATTACATAGCAATGAAATACATATTAATAGTAAAAATAGTAAACAATAAAATCCCACAAAGGCATGGCCTGTTTGTGGGTATACAAGTCTTTTCAAAAGTCTTTTACAAAATTTATTCAAGAATTTTCGCTCCTATAATAAATAATGGACAGTTATAATATTTTTGAGTCACATAAGAAAGAGAAAATAAAATATGGTTGTATGGGTTATGTATGGTTATATGGTTGTTTTTTCATAGTAATTAAAAAAGGATTTTTTTTTTTTTTTAAAACATAAAAATATTCCTTAATTAATGAATTATTATTATATATATTAAATTAATTAGCTACTTTAGTTTGAATCCAGGATAGTGCGTGTTTTTTAAAAGAAGGAAAATTTTGAAAGTTTGGAATCAACAAAATATTATCAGTAGAAAAATAATTAAAATTTTTTGGGCCTATAAAATATGCGTCTCTGTGCGAGCCTCGTTTTGCAATGTGGTATTATTATTGTATATTTTGATTGGTGTTTATTTCAGAACACAGTCAACCCCGTGAATGGAATATACCAAGGTCCTGCATCGGTCATTACTACAGCCCAGATACCCACCGCACTCCCGACAGATGGTAAGTTCTGGTCGTGTCCATCGCCGCACACACCGCTTGCTTGCCATTCTCCTTGTTGCCATAATGCATTGAGATAATATGTTCCTAATTTCATACTCGCACATCATCATCGTTTAGTGGGAAAGGTTATCGAGTGATCGAGATGTTTCATTTAGTTGTTTATAATTTGCATTGCCCACCTTCGTATTATTATCAAGTATTTCTTATCATGTTATGTCAATTGTATTCTATTACAACATCTAGCACTTAGCAGAATTTAATATTAGATTTACGTTTTATAATATGTATGTACAGTCGAACTTGGTTATCAACGAAGATAGGACCGACTGAATTTGCTCGTTATAAGCATTACTTATTACATCAAAGAAAGGTTTTTCTAAAATACTACCGCCGTTACGTAATTATTGTCTCTAAATAAACAAATAAATATACATATAATTCATACATGTAATTTAAAAAAAAAATGTTAAGGAAAATCATAATAAATGCTTACAAACATCATTCCTTCATTCCATGTCCGCTCCCTAGTTGGAGCATATGGTGTCCACAAAGATCCTCCAGGCATCTCTGTCGGCTGCCAGCACCTGTGCATCCTCCCGAGTCAGGTTTGCGTCCCGTTGTTCTGTCATGAATTGCTGACGAACAGTAAGCAGCGGTCGTCCAAAACATCGAGAACCTGGTGCCTTGTAAAGTATGTAAGCCTGGTTAAGGCCCTCGGGAGGCACCCGTAAAGCCTCCGCTTGATGACAGTTGTCACCGGAGTTTGCTGTGTCCACTCTTATTACCCCATTTCTTACAAAATCAAACCACCGCTCACCCAAGATTCTTCTGAGACGTCTATTCTCAAAACTCAGTATTTTGCTGTTTTGGGCCCTAGTGAGATACCAAGATTTGCAATCGTAGAGGAGAATAAGTGTTATGCAAGCGTTATATAGGCAGCATTTGTTTTTCACTGAGAAGATATCTGATCTCCTGACAACCTTCATACTGTTGAATGTAGCGTCTGCTATTCATAGCTGCAATCTGAGTTCCTTTTGAAAGCTGCCATTTTCGGTAATATATACTCCCTGATATTTGAAACTCTCGACTCTTTCGATGACTTGGTTTGATAGATTTGGGGGATTTTGGTTATCAAGCCACAAAGTGTTACACGGTACATAGGTTTTTGCAATATTCATTTTTAAACCCATGCATGCGGATTACCTGTTTAGCCTATCTACAGTGACTTGAAGACCCCGAGAGACCCCAAGAACTGAATCGTCAATTATAACCGCATCAACGGCATACCACTTTTAAATTTCTTCATGTCCGTAATGTTCTTTTCAAATGCAGATAAATAAACATGCTTACTTTTCCGCAATGTAGATACCATGGATAAGGACAGAGAAACCCTTTTACATGCTTTAACATTTTTAGCACCACGTTCTATTTCAAAAATAAATGCCACTTTTTCACAAATTGAGAGACGCTTCCATTTGTTAGTAGACATGTTTATAATTCAAGGATTACTTTTAAACCGAGTTGACATATCTTCCTCGTAATGTTTATTTTGTATTGACCTTGGAACATAAAAAATACACCAAGAAACATCTTTAAAACCCCAATACAAGGATGTCATTCCATAAGCTACAAAAGAAGTTGTAAATTGTAATGAGGAGCCGAGCCTGTACTTAATGAGTTCACAAAAGCTTGGATTTTTTACACTTAACTTCAACAACTATAGGTGTGATATTTTTCAATGTTGTGGGTCAAAACACCAGTTCGATTCTTAGAAACTTGCATAGTTTCATAAGCATAATCTGATCCCGATGTTTGGCGGCATCGGTCCTAAGTTAGCCACACGTTTGGATTTTATTACTTAGGTTCTTATTTCGAAAAGTATGTTTTAAAAGACTGAAGAGTTTTTTCTCAATTATTGTTTACAATATTTTTTTCCGTATGTCTGAGAAGTAGCTTGTCATAAAAGTGAATAAATTTATGGAGAAAACATAAACCAAACTGTCAAGGAATGTTTCCTCATTACATCCGAGATCCCGCTATTTCTGTGAGCGTTATAACCAAGTTCGTCTGTATGTTCATGCAATTACTCTCCATATATATTAATTTGTTGCAACAGAGAGAGAAAACCTTTTTGGAAAGGAAATATGGAAGTCTAGGCATTTACAGGGCTTATGACCTGCCATTGGCTGGTTTAAGTGACCACTTACACACTTTATTCACCATTCTGCCTATGTTTAAACATCCGAATTTCCTCAACTCTTCCATCTGTTGATTTTTGTTGAAGTAAAAGAGCTGAAACCTTTATCCTACCGGTGAGATTCATTCTGCTGAACCATTTTATCTACTATGCAACACCTGAAAACAATTTTCCAATTTTTATATTTATAATAATCTCAGAATAATACAGGAATCGTGAAGAATACTCTACTTAATGTTTATTAATCCTTATTTTTTTATATCCATTATCCGGGACTTGTGATTGTTTTTAGTTGTAAGTATTGTAATGTCTCTTCAGGTATTATGGGCTCATCGATAGTAGCCGGTATAGAAGAAGGAGCTGAATGTCTCGAAAGGCGACACCCATCAATACAACACTCTTTGACTGGTGAGTTGTGTATTTTTACCTTTTTAAAAAGGCCAATCTCTTCCCGTATTGCTCTCCTGTATCTAGACAAGCCCAATCAAATTATGGCAAACTACGATATGTGTAATAGAATAAAATATTTATTATATCAATATTTGCGTTACCTGTATGTCTAAATTAACCTTAGAAAACCTGCGAGCGCTTAATTGTGCTGGTGAGTGTTATTAATGATGAACAAGCCAGCTGATGAATTTGCAAGGCTGGGAGCTGAAATAGCCCCAACAGACCCTGAGCCTTACTGTAGGTTGGCCAAATCTGCTCCTAGTAACGAGCTTGGGTCATGGGCCAGGAAACAGAGCATAATGCTTTGGCAAAAAATACCTGGTCAGCACCGTGCAAAGGAACCCATAAAAGGGTACTGGGAAGGTTTAATAAAGCTCAGCCGAAATCAAGTGAGGGTTATCACTAGAGCTCTTGCAAGGCACTGCAGATTGAACAAACACCTTGCTAGAAACCTTTCCGAAACTTTTGGATGTAGGTTCTGCAGTGCGGATGAGGAAACACCTATTTTATGTGAATGTAATGCTTTACATCATAAAAGAAGCCACATCCTCGGGCGACTACTGGTTAAACCTGAAGATGATAAAGAGCTCGCCCCCTACCCAATAGCCCGATGCTTTGCTGATCTGGGCTTGGAGGGGAAGATTTAGCAAAATGAGAACTCTCGACTCCCACACAATAACCAGGCTCTTTAAAGACCTGGGCTCGGTGGGTGAGAACTATTCTCTGGGACACCCGTCACAACAGATCTTCACAGGTCGCTGTGACGTCAGGAACTTGCATGGCACTGACCCCCACCACTAAGAATAAGAATAATAATACCTATATATTATGTCTTTGGTATGGTACTATTTTTAATTTTCAACTAATCATCTTCATAATAATTAACCTGTCATATTTTGTATTTTTGCAATTTAGAATTTAAGTTTAGCAAACTTTGTGTGTATACTATTAATCATTGTAGTTATCTCAATATCACGCTTTATGCATCATGGCAATGGTAAAAAAAAAAAAAAATCAAATGAATACTTTTTTTTTATATTGGTCAGTATTATTGATTTTAATTATGTCTTCTTCCCTTAAAACACTAGACTTGAGAAAAAAGAATAGCATAATTTTTTTTCAAACTGATAAATATTTTATTCGCCGCAATGTCATGTGACTAAAAATGGTCATCATCATCATTCCCTTTCCATAATGGTGCATACCGTACTGCATTGGTACACCAATCGCAGAGTATCTTGATCATTTTTGTTTCATGAGGGTAAGATGATCATTCTTCGCTTCAGGTCACCAGTCCACGGACTATGAAATATTCTAGTGTGAAAACACCCTTTTGAATAAACATTTCACACCAAAATTACACCATTACACCACGAGACCAACTAAATATTTTTCTTATAATTCTTAGTTAACCCCTTAACGGTCTTTGGCAATACAGTTTACTACTTGCCATAAGGATCATCTTTCATACAAAAAGTCAAAAAAAAAAAATTTATTGCATATTCTTTATTTTACAGTCGCTAAAATATGGACTTTCCACTTTTTGTATTTCACGGCAGTCGGTTCATAAAACTCTATGAAGAAAATGAAGTTCATAAATGAACGTTTACAAGTGGTAATTAATGTTACACCAATATGTTTTTGACAGCTTGCGCTTTAGACTGTGTTTTTGTGCATTTTATTTGTTAATTGGAGACAAAAAATTAAAGTAATTAAATCTTCTTAACACTATTATTTATCTTTATAATATATAATGCTTATTTTAATACTTTTTTTATTGATAAAAAAATGTCTCCTTAGCGTCTAGTTAAACTATTAAATCACTTTTAAATCAATAAAGCAAGCCACTACTCTCTAAATAATCCCATATATAACTGTGTTTCCGTGAAAATATCTCATACGTTATAAGTATTGCATTTAATTGCTTAATTATATTTTAGTAGCGAAGATGTTATTTATGAAAGAATTCCAGCGGAGAAAAATTGAGAGTGTTTCGTAATAATTTATTTTATTTTATTTTTATTTTATTTGGGATTTATACAGCTATTACATAAACAAAATAAGTAGAAAAATCTTAACAATGCTAAAGCCAATTAAAAAAATCCACTGTAAATATAATGACACATAATATATAAGAAAAGAAGTTTAGTAATTGTATTTGTGTGACGTTTGTATTCATGTGTATGTGAATATGTGTATGCGTGAATGAATTGAGGGAGAGGATACATGTGCGTGTGGGAATGAATGAGGGAGAGGGTGCGTGTGTGTGATTGCGTAAGTATAAAAAAATAAATGTTTAAAACTTGTAATTGTATTAAAAACGGTACACTAAAGAGCTCAGTAAAAAGTTAGAAACCTTTTTGTTAAAATTCAAATCGAGAAATGATATAAATTGTAAATTTTTTTTTAAAAGTGTGTTAAATTTCAAAACTGTATTCTGAAAAAAAAAAGCATTTTATTTTAAAATTTAACTGATACACATCGAATGAATAATGTGCGACGAGTCCTATACAATACGATAGGTAACCACAAAATGCAGTAAATACGAAATAATGACAACAATAAAATAAGGTTTGACAATACGCGAACGTTGATTCAAAACGAACACACAAATGCATATTATATGCACCTACATAATATATAAATAAGAATAACATATAAGTTTGATAGAAATGATTCGGATTATAAAAATCAGGTGTCACAAACAGTTGGCCCGCAGTACGGGGATACATAATTATATTAAAAGACCTTCTCACTATAAAACTTATATTTGTTCAGGGATAGAGAGCAACGGAGAGGAGGATGCGGACAAAGACAATTTATTACCCATGGCAGTTTTGATAAATTTAATATTTTTGGTAAATATATCTATGTCGTTAAATTCCTCCTCGGACTTTAGTATAAAAAGTAATCTAGAATATTGAATGAAAACAATGAATGAAAAAAATAAAACTTTCTTTAGGCAAAAACATTAAGTTACGTACCATTAATCAAAACATTATTTTTTTATGAAAATGAATTAATTATTTTGTGAAGTAAAAGAGCTGAAACCTTTATCGCGTGGATGATATTCATCCGGCTGAATCAATTCACCTACTAGGCAATACCTGAAATCAATTATCCAATCTAATTTTTATACTTCTTTTACCAGTTAATTCAACATTGTTTTACATTCAAATGTTTGAAGACTGGCTGGATTTTCTCGCTTGGGAGTTATTTAGATCTAAATTTCTTGCAAAAGAAAGGTAAAATATTTTAAAAAAGGATTTAGTAGTAATTTGGTATTAATATTAATAAATAACCAAATAAACAATATTTCTTTTAGTCCACTCCTGTCTTTTTTTAAATGTATCCATCTCTCATTACCATTCTTTCAAGAAAAAAAGACTTGATTTATTAGTTAAGTAAACCATGAGAAAGAAGCTTGTTTAGCTTTGAAACCGGTAGGTGGAAAAAATAAAAAACAGGTTTTTAAAACAAAGTCGTTTTCTTTATTTTATTAGTTTTATTGTTTTATTTTTTTCCATTAATCGCTTTTGCCATATCTATAAAATTTGATTTGTTTGCGCTAAGACATTTAGAATATTTACGAGTCATTGGGTGAAGAGAAAACATGTGATGAATATATTAAAAATGGAAATAACTATTTTGCACTGAATTGTTTCAACTAACTGTGGGAGAATATAATATTAGTCATCCTTATAAGACACCTGTCAGTTGGCAATGAACTAGATACTAGTATATGTCCTTGCATGGTAACACATCGCATGACACGAGCTCTCCCCCGCAGGGAGACTCCCGCAAGGTAAAGAAGGGTTGCAATACCAGCAATTACGAATGCAATACAACCCTTACCTTTCCCGTGCACTCTAATATTGATTCAGACGTTTGTATTAGTCAGATTGTCTGAATTATCCAATTACAAAATTGTTAGTTATAAGCAATGAAAAATTATATAAAACCTGTTTATTAAGTGAAAGCTTTTTTTTCTCTTGATCCAGTTTTTCATTTGTTCGCTTATTCATACAAAGCCTTTTTACTGATTTTTTTTGTGCTTCAGTTTGTCTTCACGGGTCTAGCATTCCTTCATTGATTTTTTTTCCCATATGATATTTCTTGGGAATCCAGTAGCTCAACCACAAATAACTATCGACGCGCTTAAAAACATGCTAAGCATTTGAGCGATCACAATGAACAATAACTAACGTGCTTAAGTGATCGCAGTCATAAGTCAACGTGTGTGTAATCTCTAAGTCAACGCTGGTGTCGGTTTGTTTTTTGTTTTCCTCGTAAATAAATTCAGTTCACTGGCGAAAAATCGGCGTTTACTCTAAAAAATAATACAATTTATTGCATTTGCAAAATAGTAAGGAGTATCTAATACAAAAAAGTGAAAATTAAACTACAATTACTATGGCGACTGCTTTTCTTGACATTTGGCTTTCCAACCACCGGCTTAATGCAATAAATAGCATAATAAATAATAAATAAACAAATAAAAATAGCACTTTAGGAATATTTTCTATGTATTCACCGGTGAAATTCAAATACGTGATTGCGCAGCAGGATTATAAGTCACGAAATGTAAATATTTTGACATTTAATATTAGGTGTTCACAGATGTTCCATTGTAATCGTAAATACGATAAACAACCATGGTGAGAAATTGTTATCACGTCGCTTATTAGCACGTCGATAGTTATTTGTGATTGGGCTACAGATGCCTCCGAGGCTTTAGTAGTTTTTTCCCTCACTGCGAAGTATAGGACGCTGTGGCTCGAGATTTTAAAACCTAAATACTAAAACGTTTTACTAACTGAGATAGATATGTTCTAATCATCAGAAATTGTAGTCATGTAGGTACGTAGAATAACTCATATATCACTATTTATATTATGAAATATTTAAAGAAAACGTACTACTGGAGATTAATGCTCATGTTAAATTTCTAACATGATGGATGAAACTCGTGTAACGTGCGCCGTAAATCATCTTTTGGTTCTGCCACTATATTTGCATCAGTGTAGCATGTGATGTTAACGACCTTATCTTCCTAAGTCCTAGATTTACCGTTTCCTCCATTCTTGGAAGTGTTTTTATTTATTTATCGTAAGAAAAGGTTATTGGTTGAAATGATGTGATATATTTAGTTATAAAGATGTTAATATTATTTATGCTCCGAATTGAGTTTTAATAACTCCTGAGAATGATATTAATTTGTATTATACTTTATAATAAAGGATTTATAAAAAAAAAATATCCGTTTATTATAATCCTCTTGTGGCGTAACCTGGTGGCAAGAATAAGAATTATTTTAAGGATTAACTATCAAGCAATTATTTAGTGTATGTATCAATACTAAAAGTTATAAAATTCAAACAATAGATGTCAATGTTTACTTTGTTTTTCAATACTAGTACTTAACCTGCCTTTTTGATTAAGGTACTTTATACAGTAAAACCCTTGTTTTACGTTTTTCAAGGTAGCAGCGAAAAAGTGTTAAACTGAGGAAAACGCTAAAGCGAGGAAATGAAAAACTGCAGAAAAATTTTAAAAACGGTCTTAATTCGGGAGTATTCATATTTACCTATGATTTCACTGAAAAAAAAATTTTTTTAATCAATACCATAATTTTTTTTATTGAATTTAAAAAAAAATGTTTAAATAAATTTATATGGGTACTTAACCTTAAAAACACAAAAATAAAAATTTGAATTAGCATAAAGTGCATACAATGATCTTTTTCCCTAAATATTGGGAAATTTTATATATATGGTATCACTTTTTTTAGTATGACACCACATAATTACAACTGTCATTTACATCGCGGCAAAACTGTTCACACTTTTATGATAACTGTTTTAACAATCTTCTTTCCAAATTATGTTTATAACTTCAAATAATATTTCCATACCAAATTTTTTAACTTTCTGCATCGCAATTTATTGATGACTTTATTCTTCATGCGTCAACCGCATGCCACAATTTAGTAAAATGTCAAAATTAGACATTTGAACAAAATGGTCAATTACACTGAACCTACTTTGAATTCAGTTTGAGACAACAATTTACACATTTTTTTATTTACCTTGATTTTATTCACCATTTTGGGTAAACGCGGTGGCGCACGGCTCGCCGTCTTTTGACACATTGAATGAGTTTCGTAAAATTTTCAACGTAAAACCAAAACGTAAAAAAATATCATTTGGGGGGATATTTAAATGAGAATGTATAAAAAAATGGGACCTTAACATTTCGGCGTAAAAAGCGGGAAAACGTAAAATTGAGGAACATAAAAACGAGGTTTTACCGTATTACAATATAATACTAAAAATATTATTTATCTCTTATTTTAGAAATCAAATTATATAGTTAACAACGGCAAAATTTTACTAAAATACATACGTATAAGTGAACACATTTGTTATAGATCTAATTAGAAGATCAATGGTTTTGTATATAATATAAATCGTATTAAAATCTTAATTTATGACTTGTTACTGATTTGTCCAAGTAATAAATTTGAAAGGTGCATAGGGCACTGCATTAGTACACCAATCGCAGCGCATCTTGATCATTTTTATTACACGAATGTAAGATGATCAGTCTTACGCTTCAGGTACCAGTCCAGGTGCTATGAAATATTCTGACGTGTAAACAGCCTTTTAAATAAATATTTCAAATTAACCATGCCGAGAATCGAACCCAAGACCTCTTGCATGGTAGACAAACGCGCTGACCATTACTCCACGAGGCCGACAAAAACAGTCGACATGCGAAAATTGCTGCAACGAGCCCATTTTTGTCAGTTCAAGAAAGGATTAAAAAAATAAAATAATTCAAGTAGATTTTTTGCTAATTTTTCTATGATTGTATCTAAGAATATAGTTTACTTCAATTGAAAACCTGTAATATTTTATTAAATATATAAACACATTATTATATATTATTTAAATTCATTATTTGAGTCCGTTTATATTCTATATTATGATGTCATCATCATCATTCCCTTTCCGCACCTAATGGTGCTTAGGGCATTGCATTGGTGCACCAATCGCAGTGTATCTTGGTCATTTTCGTTTCATGAAGGTAAGATTATCAGTCTTACGCTTCAGGTATCAGTTCAGGGACTATGAAATATTCTGGTGTAAAAACACATTTTTAAATCAATATTTCATGCTGGGAAACGAACCCGAGACCCCTTGGATGGTAGGCAAATGCGCTGACCACTACATCACAGACCGAGGCGTAAATTACAGTTTTGCTATACTAAAGAATAAAAAAATAAAATAAAAAATACTGAAAATATCACATACTACGAATACCGATAAAAATATATGAAATAGATTTAGAATAAGTCATTGTATTTTCAAAATTAATATGGATATTGTGGAGAAATGTTTTCATGCATAAATGTAAAAAAGAAATTCAATAAAAATACGTCCGTAGAAAAACGCGACGTGTTTGGTCTTGGTTGGTGTGACGTCAAGATTCGTGATATTTTTCTACACGAATTTCAATAGCAAGGAAAAAATAACCATGAATCGTTATGTAGAAGGGGCGTGGCCAACGAAATGACCGTTTTTGCAGAAATTCAAAATAACAAATTTAAAATTATTTTTTATGCTACTAATAATTGGCAAAAAAAAATTTTTTTTCACCGGACAGTATTTCATAGACCTTTATTACTTAAAGATGTTTTTTTAAAAAACGTAACATTTCCCTATTACAGGAAGTCCTGTACAGAATTTCATACCAATTCAAATTCCCGTTTATTTTTAATCATAAAGTATGTATATTAAATGAATACAATCGGAAGTTTGATATCAATGATTGTATTTAGTTAAAATTAGATTTGTACATATACATGATTATTTTTATTTTTTATTTTTTTTTATTTAAATCTTAAAGTAGGGCATACATATCATACATATTGTTATGTGTGTTCTAATAATAACATTGCAAATATATTTAAATTATAAATTGTTTATCACATATGTCTTGACCATTATTTTAAATTTTGATATGTTTTTTTCTTCATAAATATTTTTTTCCATTTCGTAATACTTTTTAATTGCTTTAAATAAAATTGAATTTTGTGACTTTGCCTTTTTCCTAAATGGAAGTCTAATTTTGTTCTTTTCTCTAGTATTGTGATCGTGTTCATGCTGGTTCCGATCATTTTTTTTCCAAAATTCTGTTTTTTTATTGGAGTTTATAATATTATGAACAAATATCATTGTATTGTAAAATATTCTTTGTTTATATGTTAATAATTTCATTTCATTTACCATCGACTTTACCCTCGTATATCTGTTTTTTTTCAAAATGATTCTTAAGGCTTTATTTTGTGTTTCGAAATACATAGATTGTGAGGATATGCGGTGACAGCGAATTGTGATAAATAGGTATTTGAACATTGTTTTTCTGTCACTATCTTGAAGATGCCTCCCCGATGCTATGCGAAAAAGACAACCGTATTTCGGACCTTTTATGCTTAACTAAAATATACAAAATCGACGTTTCGTTGTCCCATTTTCCGCACCTCAAAATTGAACAGATTTTTTTCTTTTTTATAAACACAATATCACGGTATCACATTTGTATAGCGTGCTTCCGAAGACTGCTAATGAAACTACGTTTTTGTGGGATTTTAGATAGTTCTAGTCCCCATAATTAACTATTTATCAATAAAGCAAAACTATTGAGACACGCCGATGGTAACTATTTATAGTGCCATAATCCAGGGTGAAAATGAGTTTGTATGAAGAAAAGTCAGACCCCGTTTTGTCTCAAGATAAATCTTAATGCTTTTACGTAACCAAAGAAACAGATTCCGTTTTCTTAAATGGTATAACTTTTCGTTGATAAGAAGGAACCTAAGTACTTGTTTATGATTGATTTTCAAAACAAAAAAATAACTCATTTTTACATATAGAATTCCGATTGCAAATGTAAAATTCTGCTCTTCTCACCAACAGGGGTGCATTGTTTTAGCAATGCGATTTTCAAAAATGTATTAAATGTCAGGTAATATTATTTTAGTATTACCAAAAATCCAGTAAAAATGAAAAAAATGGGTAGAAATTATATCTGATTGGTATCCATAAAAAACGAAAGTTGTTTGTAACTATTTAAAAACAAACTTTTATTATACTCAAAAAAATAACATCCTTCCATTTTTTTTGTATATGCATTCTCGGCGAATGCAGCCCTGGTGAACGATGAAAAAAACATTTACGCTCCTAACTTTTTTCTGCTCAATAAATTGACTATATTAAGAGTTAAACATATGCTCACGGCAAAGATCTGCTTTTCGCTAAAAAACCGCACGTAATTCGGTCCAGTAGTTATTCAGCCCATCGAGGACACATATACGAACGTTGCCTTTTATATATATAGATAGAATATAGAACCACTTGGTTCAATATCGATTTTGTTATTAAATTTCGCTGATTTCTGCTATAGAAACATATAATGTAGAACAAAACTAGTATAAGTGTGTAGTAGGTTTGTATTATGTACGTATGGTATTGGCAATAGCTAATATAAATTAAAAGTTATTAAAACTTGTTTTCTGCAATAAATTATTGTTAGCTGCATAAAAACAGTTTTCCCAGATAATGTTATCTGAAAATAAATATTTGAAGCATTAATTTAATCATGAAAAGATAATGTTTACTCTTATTTTTAAACAACTTGAAATAAATAAAAAAGTGATCTAAAAAACGTATAACATGTTCGATGTATTTTTTTTATACTAGAACCGTGGTAAATATTATTACAACATTGATAATACAATATATCGAGCCATAATCGGCAGAACAACGCAAGCGACAAAAAAGTGAATTGTGCAGAAGGTTTTTTAAAATTTTTGTTCCGTATATACATTTTTTAATAATTCGGTAAATGGGATTTATAATGGTTGTTGTTTACTGCCATACTGAAATGACAGCTAAATTGTTTAAAAATAACACTGGGAAACATACAAGACGACGACATAATATTAGCCAAAAATGCTGACATACACAAATATAACACCAGACAACAACAACACTATCACATTGAAAAAGCAAAGACAAACACAAGACAGTCAAAAATACTACATAGTGGACTTAAACACTACAACGACTTACCTTACTACTTGAAAACTTTTACTGGAGACAAATTTAAAATCAATCTGAAAAAGCACATGATGACTGAACTAACTAGACTAGACGAGACATAAAATGACAAGACAATATAAAATTTCTAATGTCACCCTGACGGGTTTTTTAAAATTGTAATTTTTTTTTTAAATACCTTCCGCTTTTAATGGGCCTGCCGCACACTCGACAAGTGACATGGGAAGTAGCGAGGAAAGGAGGCAGAGACGTAGTGTGGCAACATTACTCGTCATGCCGCACGTCATGCTCCTCGTCGTGCCCACCGCTCCCTATTTTGTTGGTTTTTGAGCGCGAGTCAAAGGACCGGCAATATAAGCGCGAGTGGTTGGCCACATAATCGCGTGGTCGCAATACGCATGTGGTTACGCATCGAGCGCTCACACAAGACACGCGTCATTTTTGAATGATGTATTTCTTTTTTTTTCTTTTTTAATTTTCTTTGATAACCCTACCCTAATGGGTTACATACATTTAACTAAATATTTTTCTTTTAAAATTCTCATTCTACTGTTGATAATAATATTTTTAACATCTTTTGTAAAGGTTGTCTGAATCTTTTGTTTAGTTTTGTCTGGTAGTTTATTGTATAATTTCAGTCCATGGTTTATTAGTCTCGATTGTCCTTTTCTCGTTTTAGAAGGTTGTATATGATATTTTTCTGATATTCTCGTATTGTGTTCATGTTTACTACAGTTTTTTTCAAGTTTTAATTCTTCGTCTACAATTACATCAGTGGCTAATTTATGAATAAATTGTAAGAATTCTAGTTTTAAGAGTTCAGTTACATTTAATTGTTTAGTTTGTTTAAAAAGTTCTTTAGTTGCTGTTAGATAATGTAGGTCAGATACTAACTTTAATAAAAAAAATTGCTGTCTTTGTAGTCTGTTTATGTCATTTTGATTTCCTGTTCCCCATTGTAGTTGCATATAACATATTCTAGTTTTTACATAGGCTTCGTACATTTTTTTTCCGTTTTTGGAACAAAGTTTTTGATTTTAAAAAAAAGACTCGATAATGTCGCCACTTTGCTAATTAAATTGTTGATATGAATTGTCCGTGTCAATTGTCTGTCGTTTATTGTTAGTCCTAAGTATTTATCATGTTCAGTTTCAGTTAGTCCTTCATTATTTATGTAAGCATCTACTTTATGACATTTTTTTCTAGATTTTTTTCTTCTTTCTTTCATTTTTAGGTTCTTTGTATAACATTGATATAATTAGCTATACTAAAAATGCATAGCGCGCACTCTGTCACAGTTTCATCGTCTATGGTATAGAAAAACAAATGACAAGTGCGATTAATTGCGCGAGTAGAGCAGTGTGTGGGTGGAAATGGCAACATCGGGCGAGAGGGTGGCAGCGCGAGGAGCATGAGCATGAGCAGCGCAATGAGCATAGTGTGGCGGGGGCTATACAAGATAGTGGCGGTAACGCTGTTTTGCCTATAATTTCAGACAGTCAGTGGTGCGAGCTAGCGTAACCGCCCACATTGTCGTCGGTTACGTTGTTTCGCTTAGCTTAAAAATAATATGTCAACAAGTTAAAACGCTAAAAGCCACTTTTTTTTTTACTAGTGGAAAGATGCGGAGTAATATATACAAAACTATAATTATGGTTTATTTGTAAATATTGTATTTTTTATTGTTTTAATAGCTGTTATTTTCTTTTAATAAATAAAAATAACTATTTTAATTTGTTGCAACAGAGAGGGAAAACACTTTTGTGAGAGGAATATGGAAGTCTAGGCAATTACAGGGCTTATAACATAACTAAACATAAAACGCGCAATGAAAACATAAACTTACCTTTAAAGGGAAGAGAAGAGAATGATTCAATTTCAGGCAAATTTATGTCTGGCAAAGCGAAAAATAATAACGAGCCATTCCTGTTTTTAAGCGTACTCGGAAAACGTTTGTCACAAATGAAAAACTTTTTTTTAGAATATTGGTTTCGTAAAGTTTCTAACATATTCAAACGTCCAATTCTCCATACCCATTCACGTTACGTAGATAAACTTTTTGCGTAAGATAGCAAAGAATGTCGAGACAAAATGTAATATTTACTTATTTAAATTTATTTCAACAGAGAGAGAAAACATTTTTGTGAAGGGAATATGGAAGTCTAAGCATTTACAGGGCTTATGACCTGTCATTGCCTGGTTTAAGTAGCCACTTTACACACTGTGTAACATTCACCATTCTGCCTATGTTCAAACATCCACATTTCCTCTACTCTTCCATCTGTTGACTTTTGTGGAGTGAAAGAGCTGAAACCTTTATCACATGGGTGAGATTCATCCTGCTGAACCAATTTACCTACTAAGCAACGCCAACGCCTGAAAACATATTTCATTTCACTCTGCCCCAACTTGATTCCCATTTTCTAATAGTGAGTTATTTACAACTCGATGAAAATGGCCCTCAAAATTAAATATTTGGGTAAATCATAAGAACGCAAATATTTCTTGTTATTAAAAAAAATATTTTTTTTAAAGTTCATAATATATAAATAATATAGGTAATTTATTATATTCTTTCAGAAACTAAAACTTTATTTTCATTTTTACTTGTATTCATCGTAATAATTCTCCGTTCTGTGATTGTATGTAATATAATTCACAATGGAATTGTTGTACAACTTGTTATGTCAACATGATTTTCCACTGCAGTAGATCTGTGTGGTGTGAAATAAACTTCCATTGTTTTATTTATACTCTCCCTTCACGATTGTTATTCTTATTCCTAGAGGGGGGGTCAGTGGTATGCGAGCGCCTGACGTCACTGCGACCTGTGAAGATCTATTGTGACGGGTCCGCGTGAACAGTTCTCGCCCTCCAAGCCCAGGTCTATAAAGAGCCCGGCTACTGCGTGGAAGGCGAGAGCTCTCATTTTGCTAAATCTCCCCCTCCAAGCCCAGATCCGTAAAGTATCGGACTATTAGGGAGGGGGCGAGCTCTTTAACATCCTCAGGTTTAACCTGGACGAGACTCCTTGTTGATCGTTACCTTTATTTTCTAATAAAACGTACTCACTCTTAATCTCACTATAAGCGTGCATTTTCATAAAAAAATGTCTCTCGCATTAAATTTAAAAATAACAGTTCAAAATGTTTCTGAAAATTTTCTTACCGTATGAAAAAAACGTGCGGCAAAATAGTCCTGACTGAAAAAAATCCTAGGCGTTAGTACCAAAATATAAACATTGGTTTTTTCCAACAGTTAAAAACGTATACCTTAAAACTCTAAATAAACATTTGTAGCAATAAATTGCCAGCATATTTGAGGTGAACGATTTTGAACGGGATCATACCGTTTTTAGGTAGCTTGTCCCGATGTCCCTTAAATGTCCCGTTTTCAGAAAATGATCAACCCGCCGTATAAATTTTAAAAAAAGACTTATCTTTTATTAGCACGTGTCCTATCAGCACGTTTGTTTTATATTTTGTGTACTATGGTGAAGGTGTACAGTGGGATTTGCATGTTAGTGTAATCAGTGTCCTTACGGAACCGGTAGACATAGAAATGTCCGTAAGTGGTTGTATACAAATATTTATTAATATTTGCGCATATTATTACCTAAAAATTAGTAGATGTCCCCGCTTTGAGGGAAAAAATAAATGCTCACATTAAGAATACTGCTTTTGTAAACTCGATACCAGATGGACGAATTTTATTAGATTTATTAATATTTTTTATCAAAATCAATACCATCAGTTTTTTAATTTAATCGTCAGTACATTTAAAAAGCATTCATTCTAATTACCAGATGCAATATATTACCAAAAATGCAAATCGTATGGGGAATTTTGATATGAAAATAGAATTATAAATCAATCTTTTATTATGAATTGACAAAAAACTGCCAGTTCTATGACTCATTTCCTCTTGCGGTAAAATGCACGTCTCTAGTACGGATGTAAAATTACCGTAAAATACCAGGCTGATTTTACCGCTTTACACTATCTAGTCTCTAGTGACATCACTCATTCTGATATTCTAATCTAAATCCAAATTATTCACCTGTCGTAAATCGAAGTCACGTCATCGGTTTCTTCCTCGGCTAATTTAGCGGTAATTTAACGACGAGCACGTATTAAATATTATTATCTATTAACAATTTATCAATTATCAACATAGTGGCAATAAAGCCGGGACTGTATTGTACGACTCGAGAAATCCTGATATAGCCGCCGCGCCGTGTACTTACGAAATAAGTACGTTTAGGTCGGTTTTGCCTTGACGCGGTTCAATGGAAGCAGTGCTACTGCGTTCGTGCTTGCGCAAGCTTGTTTACACGACTTTAAGCTTTGTCGCTTTTCACGTTTTCCCGCCATTCGGCTGTCATTTGTTTCTTCAGATAAAATAAAAAATCAACATCAAACGCATCCGCGCCAATCCACGGCACTCGAAAAAGTTAACTTTTACACAACATATTAGTAATCGTATTATAAAATTTTTTACGTTTTAGTTTCTAGGATATTGTGGTCTGCGGCTTTTTGTGTTTTACGACGCATAAATGTTTTTTGTACTGATTTAATTACATTGTTGTGTTTGTGGTGAAAATACACTAGTGTTAATTATAATACCCGTTCGAGACTTTTTTTTTTTACTTTGCATATTTTATATTACATATTCAAAATAAATACCTACTCTCCTAAATTAATTTTGTGAATCATGATTCTGAACGAAGTGAATTTAATCAATTCAGGTTTGTCTTTTTTACGGTATTTTTTAGTCACATCTTTATTTGTTTCAATAAAATTAAATAAGTTTATTACAGAGTATAATCTGATATTCATACATTTAAGGCTGTAGTCGGGTAAAACGCACGAAAAATGAGGAAATCATACGATTTTGCCATTTTAAAACTTATGTTTTTAAATTAACCTCGCAATAATAAAAAAAAACATAATTTTATATCTTTAAAAGGTATTTCTATTAGAAAATGTACTTAGTAATAAGTTTTACATAACTAAAATATAATTATTTTTCGACCGGCAGATTACGCCATTTCAAATTTCGACTCAACTTTGGTATCTCTATTCTCATATAAAAACTAAGTATTGAACTAAAATTATTTGTATTGATTTTATGAAAAAAAATTGAACATTAAAATAGCGGCAGCAAAATCTATTTTTTTTGTTTTTGAAAAGAAATACAAGCATTTTAAATCACATAAATTTTTGTGACATTTCCCTTTATTTCTACGTAAAATTATGCCTTCGGTAATACTTAAAAAAGGTTATTGAAAGATTTTAGTTGAAACATTTTTTTATAGAATTGTATTCTTCTTTTTTAAAAAAAAAATTCTGGTCGTAATATGCAATTTCTAACAATATCTTCTTTATATTTTTATTACCTTAATACCGGCCCTTATCGGCACTTTAAATTATTAGCAGAATGATAAATGTTAGGTACATCAGCACAGCACAAACTACGACCTTGATCAGCACAGCACACAATCTATGCCTTGCATGCAATATGCACCAATGTCCCGATCGTGTCGTATTGTAAACTCGAGACAGTATCAGGACCCCGATTACAATGGGAAGTTAACAGAGTTATCTTCGACTGTCTATAAAGAAAAACCGATGTTAGTGTACGAAAATGAGTATATTTGCATGAACATTTAAAGCATCTTCGTCGGTAACCCATAATTGAACATGTTTAGAAGAAAAAAATGAATGCAAATTCTTCTTTTCATACCGAAAACTTAATTTTAATTTTTAGATAAAATTGAAGATAAATGTTAATTTCCCATTGTAATCGGGGCCCTGGACTTTTTTAGTCTTTCTAGATTTAAACAATCACTTAATAGACCCGATCATATTTCGAGGTTGTTATTTTTTGTCCTTGCATTATTTTTTTTTCCCCTTTATTTCAATCAAATGTTCTATTATGATGAAATATACTAAATAATAAAACATTATATATATTTTTCGTAAATAAACTGTATAATTCGTAAAAAAGGTACTTTAAAACCTTATCCAGCTAATAAATGACAGCCCATGAGCCCTGTAAATGCATAGGCTTCCATATTCCCGTTCAAAAAAACCTACTCTGCTGAGTATACATACCATCATCATTCCTTTTCCGCACCGAACGGTGCATAGGGCACTGTATTGGTACACTAATCGCAGCGTATTTAGATCTTTTTTTTATATGACGATAGGGTGATCAGTCTTACGCTTCAGGTACCAGTCCAGGGACTATGAAATATTCTGGTGTGGAAACACCTTTTTAAATAAATATTTCTTACTAACCATGTCGAGAATCGAACCCGAGACCTCTTGTTTGGTAGGCAAACGCGCTGACCATTACACCACGAGTCCGACTATATTATTTATATATATATATTTACAAATGTATTTTATTTCTTTATTACATACATTTTCTACATTAGAAAATATTAAACAATTATTGGTCCGATAAACTATCAACTAATACATAGTTTGTAATTTTTTTATTTATAAAAAGTGTACATGATGTGGTTTTAATGTATTACTTTCTAGTAAATTCCGTGCCGAGGAATACATTTTTTAAGTTTTTTTTTACAAATAACTTTTTTTTTAAATTTGATAAATATTCTATAAAATTTAGTAAATAAAATAACGGTACACATTTTTCATGTTTTTTTTTACAAATATAATTTTTTTAAATATTTATTTGATTTATTTACGGACTTATTCAGTCCATTTAGTTGAAATAAAAACATTCCTTTTTTTATATACAGTACATATAAAATTAAAATACTGTGTTTAAATATGTATTGTGTTTTATTCTAAATTAACAAATTACAACAGGGATGGAGAATATCTTAATTAAGGGAATATGGAAGTCTAGGCATTTACAGGTCTTATGAACTGTCATTGGCTGGTTTAAGCAGCCACTTTACACACTGTGTAACATTCGCCATTTTGCCTATGTTTGAACATCCATATTTCTTCAATTCTTACATCTGTTGATTTTTCTCAAGTTAAAAAGCCGAAACCTTTATCGGTTAAATTTTTCACTTACGCCGCAACTCCTGCCATTTAAAATGAAATTGTGCTTCTTAGACCAGTTGGTTTAATCAAGAATATTTTTTTAGTTTAGTGAAGTATATTCCCATATTCCCTTATTTAAGGTATTCTCCATCCCAGTTGTAATTTGTTAATCTTAATGACTCCCGAGGGGGTAAAATCCAGTCTTTTGCCTGCAAACATTTGGACAAACTCAAATATTGTTATTGTAAAGTTGAAATATAATTTTGTATTGTGTGTGAAATCGTTTATGTTTAATGTAGGTTTATGGCATAACTGTAATAATAACAATGTTTATCTTCTTTAAGAAATACGTTTCACAATCTATTGCAAATATGCTTTATAACTTTTTTATTTACGAAGACATCAACATGGAGTATCCAATGCTTAGAAATTTAAGTTTGAAATAGTACAAGTACACACCTATTAATAATTTGCTTTTTATCGTTTCTATATTTTATTTTTTATTAATCGATAGACGACTTAAAAACATTGAATATTTTTAGGCTCTGGAATGACGCTGGTCGTCCCTGACACGTCGTACTCCAGTTCAGAAGAAGAAGATGACTTTTATGACGCTAATGACGTTCCGTTCAGCTCGTCGAGTACCGCCGGAACTCCCAACACGTGAGTGCTATTTATACATCCATCAGACTTGTTTATTTTGGCGTTATATCCGCTCGGCGCTCTGTACATTGTGAACAGTCGCATGCATCGAAAGATTATTCGATGTCTACCCAAATATTTAATACGATATCCGACAAGCTGCAAAAAGTGACATAAAAGGAATTATAATTTATTTATTCATTTATATATACGCCCAATGCGCACTTTTAAACACATTTTTCAAAGAAGAAATACACAATAGTAGACTTAGTGATAGCGGAAGCGGGAGAGAGGTGTTTATGATTGAATTTGATTCAGTGATCGTTTGAAAGAAGACAACTTGTTATCAAAGAAATCAAGACTGGTATGTTTGTTGGCAGACCTAAGAATTCTGGGCATAGGGGAATGAAAACCATAGTTAGTTCTTAGGTTATCGGTAGGAAAGAGTAAGTTTTGTCTGAGGTTTCTAGTTGAGATATTAAATTTTATTGAGCTCAGTAGTTCAGGCACATCAAAGAGTGAGTTGAGAATTTTAAATAGGACTAGAAGGTCGGATTTATTTCGACGGTCTTGAAGAGACGATATATTTAAGCTAGTTTCAACTCTTTATACGTATATTGGTCTCTGGATAAGCCCAACCTCCAACCTATCTTTCTTAAAAATCGATGTTGAACTGATTCAATATTTTTGATGTGAACATTATAAAATGGAGACTAGATAACAGAGGAATACTCTAGGTGCGGGCGAACTAGGGAACATAAGAGAGTTTTAAGAGTATTGATAATGTTTTAAGTGTGCAATTTTTTTTTCCATGTTTCCATTCATCATAAAATGTATAATATTAGTCAGTATATTGCATTACATTCCAAGGACTTAATTGTTTTTTTTTTGTAACCGAATAAAAAATCAAAACAAGATTGAAAAATGAAATTGAAGTAACTAAAATTCAATCAATAATAAATTGTCAATTAAGTTATCCAGAAGTTATTAAAAGCCATGTTTTGGGATTTTTTTTTTTTTTAATCTTCGTCCACAAATTAGCGCACGAGGTGTACGTATATTTTTTAACTTTAACCGCACCCCGTGGTGCTTAGACAACTCATTCCATGTCCGCTTTTTAGTTGGAGCATATGGTGTCCACGAAGATCCTCCAGTAGCTCAATCACAAATAACTTTTTTTTTATACTTCTAGGAGTTACAAAAAACCTTAGAGTCAACAAACTCATTTTGGGACAGAAAAATATTTGCATAAAGTTACGGTAATAATATAGTAACTAGTCATAATATGTACATAAAACTGAAATAACATAGCAAGTTAAATATATAATACAAAGAAATTAAAACAGAATATATTAGTAAATATTTACTTAAAGTAATAAATATCATAGGTAAAAGAAAAACTTGAAACTAAATTTCACCTTTAATTTAATTTTTTTTTTTTATTTACTATTTGTGAGAATTTTCACTCCGAATAGAAGTTTTAAGTGCTTAAATTCAGAACAGATGGAAAAAATAATAATTTGAGAGTTGGTTGGTCCCAAATACTTTTACGAAAATGGCGATTTATGTATGTATAACAGATCTTAACTGTGTTTTGTAATACGAAAAAATAAAGTAAATATAAACAATACTTGAATTTGTCCAAATGTTCATAAATCAACAGATGGAAGAATTGAAGAAATATGGATGTTCAAACATAGGCAAAATGGTGAATGTTACACAGTGTGTAAAGTGGCCACTTAAACCAGCCAATGACAGATCATAAGCCCTGTAAAAAATGCCTTAACTTCCATATTCCCTTATTTAAGGTATTCTCCATCCCTGTTGTAATTTGTAAATGTAAACACTTTATACTAACAAAAACTAGATCACAGATTTTAAGTCAATGTAATATTTATCTCCAGGACAATAAAGAAGTTCAGTGCTACGGGAAGTTTGATAAAAAAAATTCTTACTACCGGTAAAAATTAGAGCATTAAATTGTATGGTGAAATTTTATAAAAACATACGAATATTTTTTTAAAAATTAACAATTTTTATTTGCACCACAACAGGCCAAGAGACTCAATTCTAGTGGTAAATTACAGTACAGAATACCCAGGCTTGAGAAAAATCATATTTTGATTTTTTGTGTTCTCACTGGGAACTGAACCCGGATTTTCCCGTGCGTGACTCAAGTGTCTTAACCACTACACCACGGAGGAATTTAAACTACGTCACAAATTCTTAAGAATCAACCAATGATAGGGTGTTGTGATAGATCTCCGGTTCCGGGAACCCAACTCGCCAATCAACAGAATTCTCCGACTAGAACTTGTGACATCACAAGTGGAGTAATTTTAAAATTACACTTTAAAAATCATAGCCCCAATAGTACGATACATAAAAATGAAAAAAAAATTTTTTGGCTTAGTTTGACATTATATTACCAATTATTATATATAAAAAAAAAAATTAAAAAAAACTGAACTTCCTCTCTGTTTATTTCTGGGAAATTCCCATGCTACTTTCATTCTGGGAAGAAATTTAATCAAGTTCTTAGATACAACGTAGGTACAACACAAGTTTTATTATATTTTTTATTTAAAACTTCACCGCTTCTCAAGGGGGTTTTACCTCCTTTTAAAAGTATAAATGAGTTTTCAACATCGTTTCTAAAGACAAGTCTCACTGAGTTGAATACACGAATACGGTAGTTTCTCCCGAAACTACATAAATATATATATACATACTGTATTATGTATTTCCAGCGCACAGCGCACGTTTCCGTGACTAACTTGTACATTTCTCCTCCATCTGTTCGAGAAATAACTCGATCGGGTAGAAATAACAGTTGACTTATTTACAGCATTTGTGAAAAAGACATCGTTTATACTGGAAATGTTGTTTGGACTCACGGCTCAAAGGTCCGTGATTCGATTCCCCCTCTACTCCAACTTGATTCTCATTTTCTAATAGTGAGTTATTTACAAATAGTTGAAAATAGCCCTAAAAATGAAATATTTGGGTAAATTATAAAAATGCAAATATTTTTTATTTTTTTTGTAGGTACAATATTGTTTTATTTCACTTTTACGATGTTGTGGAATTATCATTACTTTTATTACTATTATTTTTACAAATGATATAATACATAGTATTTTACAATGTATAAAACATATGAATTACATTCCCAGGAGTTACAAGCACATATAAAGAACAACAATGAAACAAATCAAGTTTAACACCTTTTATAACTAAATACAACACAACAATATATGAGCCAAAAACCTTTTCTTACACAAACAAAATAAATATATAAAAACGCTTTCAAGAATGGAGGAAGTGGTAGATTTAGAACTAAGAGAGATAAGGTCGTTAACATCACATGCTACGCAGACGTGTGTACTTATTTTGATGTATTTATTTAAACACTTTATATACATATACAGTTTACATACATATGCATAAGGCGGGCATATTGCCTTAAGGCAATTTCTTCCTACCCACCCAAGCCGTTCAATTTGAGAAAATCAGTGGTATATTTACATATTGTTGGTTTATTAATAATTTATTTATAAATCAAAATATTGATAAAAATATTTATTTTTTAAGAAGTAAAAATTGACTAAATATCTACACTATACTATGAAGAGAGGAGGGAGTAAAGAGGGAAGGAAAACAAATGCATTACATGTATTCCCGTTTACGGTTACCACTTACTATGAGGTTTTCTGGATTATCGTGTCGTTTGTACTCTTTTCCATATCAAATTCGAGCAGAACTGAAGACAGCACTGGCGATGGTAAATAGAGGGACAGCTTGCCTTCCGTATGTACAGAATGTTACTGATAGAATCGCAAAAATCCTTTACGAACGCGGCATTAAAACCGTTTTCGGCATATCCACAAAAATCAGAGATCTTCTGAAATTAGCTAAAAACCGAGACCATCAAAGCCGACGGTAATTACAAGTTGAATTGTAAAGTGTACAGCAGGCGGACTGCCAGAAAGATTGCAACGAGAGTAAAGGAACATAATGTTGCTACGTTGAGGCTTTGCTTCGGAAAACCGGCTGTAGCCAAACACCGCAAAATTGTAAAAACTGGCCAAAAGTGTGCGTCAGGCAAACTGCCAGAAAAACTGTGACGAGAGTTAAGGAGCGTAATATGGCCACGCGGAAGCTCGGCTTCGGAAAATCGGCTTTAGCCAAACACCACAAAATTTTAAAAACTTACCAAAAGTGTACATCGGGCAGACTGCCAGAAAAATTGCAACGAGAGTAAAGGAGCGTAATATGGCTGTGTGGAGGCTCGGCTTCGGAAAAACAGCTTTAACCAAACACCACACAATTGTAAAACTGGCCAAAAGTGTACATCGGGCGGACTGCCAGAAAAATTGCAACGAGAGTAAAGGAGCGTAATATGGCTTCGTGAAGGCTCGGCTTCTTTAAAAAAATCGGCTTTAGCCAAACCCCACAACCGGGGCATAAGTTTTACTTCGAGCCGGAGACCGAAGCGTCACCACACTCGATTAGCAAAAGTAAGAATGGAATTCTTGTTCTCAAAGATAAAAATGAAAAGCATTCATATCATATTTAAAATAAAAACTTTCTCATCGCAATTCGAAACATTTTTACTTACAAGTAATTTAACACGTTATGGTTAGATAATATCACCTCCATATTAAAGCTATTTAACTTCAGTTCAGTTTTCTTTCATTTTCTAAATGCTGTAGGGTTCGGTTAGTTTTTTTTAACCCAATTTTTCACTGCTGCCCATTCTTGCTACGTTTGTCGTTGCGTCATCGATCACCCTTCTTGCCAATATGAAGAAAAGGGTGGAACTGAATTGTATGAAAGAAAATATTTTTTACGGAAAGATTTATATTTACGACATTTTTCTCTGCGGTATTATATAAAATACATCCACATTCTTATAGTGTAATTGATAAGCACATTAGGCTACCATGCACGAGGTCCTGGGTTTAATATTAGTAAGAAAAAATATGAAATATGAATGTTCACGCACAGGCGTATTTACGCAAACGTTAAAATCGCAAATCAGAAATATTTTTTTTTCTACCGTTTCTCACGACGCGACGACGCGACGTGAAGGAATATTTGGCTATGATAAACAATGGCGTATAATCAAAAAGATACGTCGTTATAAGCGTGAGGTCAAAAGAACCCAACAAAATATAAACACTCGTTCAGCAACACAAATTAACTGTATTGTCCCATTTGTATCAACCGCCTTTGGTAAAAAGCAATATAATGTAATTGCTCCAAAAATATTTAATGATTTATTGCCAAACATAAAAGACTCAAAATGTAAAACAAATTTTAAAATAAAAATAACTGCACATATAAAGAGTGTAGCGATATATTTTTTTGAAAAATATATGTAAATCAAAACACGTAGTACTTTATATAATTGGTACACATATTATTTTTTATGTATTTCATTGCTTTATATTGTTTTTTATTATATATTATTTATGTTTATGTAACATGTATTCTTGGCACATATATATACTTTATATTTGTATAATAACGATTTTTAATTTCTTACATTTGATTAGCTAGGCATCTATAATTAAGTTTAATTTTTCTTTTTTATGTTATTGTTTGTTGTTGTTGTTTCATTAGTATAGGACCACTTATGCTCCAAAGATAAAAATTCTCCATCTTAGAACAGGCTGAGCCATGTTAGATGGAGACTTTCATAAACAGAGAAACTCCGTTTTCATTTTACATTAATTAGTTTTATATAGATTCCCTGTTATTAAGTATGTATACATTTTTTTTGCAATAAATTTATAAAATAAAGTAAATAAAAAATATGTATATGGAAGGCAATAGTTGCCTTTTTGTATCTCTTTCTCAAATAAATATTTGCATATATATATAAATATCTTGATTTGTGAAAAAAAAATTGTTGGGGGCAACGCAATATTTGTTCAAACTAAGATGCATTTACTAAGAAAATAACTCAATAAGATTTCAACTCCAAGATGACTAAGGCTGGAGTTCACTAAAAAAACAACAAAATTTTCAGAGCTATGCAAAGAGACGCCTGTGCTTTGTCCCATTGAACTTTAAAAACAAAATGAGATTTTCATAATTATAAGTATTTTTATGCTAATAATAAGGATTTAGATTATAAAATAAATCAATTTTTAAAAAAACTTTTTTTTTTTTAAATTAGGGTTCGTGAGTTTTGGGCTTTTTCTCGAAAAGGTACTTACGAACAATTAATTAGCGACCACTGCATCACCAGAGTGCTCAGCATGTCATGCCTTGGTTTCGAGGATACTGAAAAGCCCGTTAGTGGCTGCATACACGTTATTTTTAAACGAAAACTCTGCTGACTCTTGCGCCGAGCACATTCTCTCTGGTTTCGATCCTCTAAGATGCATTGGTTTGTAGCAAAGCTCTGAATCTTCTCTGCCACTCCGGTATGTCCTGTGCGGCCCTTTTTAGGTCTACATATGACCTGCAGCTCATGTCTTCGCATAAATTCTAGAGGTATTTCTCTCAATCGAGATGCGGTCTCTCAAGGAAATTCCCAACTTTCACCATATAATAATAATAAGTATTATTATGGATAACTTATATATCGCGCCATTTTCGTATAATATAATACCTCAAGGGCGCTTTACATAGTGATTCTATAGTTTTTTTTTTTATTGAAGCTTTTAAATTTGTAATTTAATTAAAACAATTTATTTTGTTTACACATGCTACTGATTTATTCAAATGATTTAGAGAACAAGTGGGTTTTAAGGTTTTTCCGAAACATCACTTCACTTTTACAGCTTCGCACCTCTACTGGGAGAGCATTCCATGCCATGTGGCCTGCGACCGCAAATGCGCGTTCACTAAATTTAGTGCGCTGTTTGCGTAGAGGTATGATAACTTTTCCTCTCGCCGTAGACGTAGCTGATCTAAGCGCGAGACGCCTGTCAGCTAGTTCATCCGCAATGCATAGTTCCCTTAGATATTCCGGAGGAGAGTTGTGCAGTGATTTATACATAAGCCAACAGAGTTTTTATTCGACCCTCTGTGGAAAACGTAGCCAGTGTAGTTCCCGAAGCAGTGGAGTGATATGACTGAACTTAGAGATTCCGAAAATAAGTCTCGCTGCAGCGTTCAATACAGATTGCAGGCGAGTCATTTTACACGGCTATTACCTTCGCTATAACCTTCGCTTTGTCAAATAAGCACGCTATGATACAATAAATGAATTCATCTGACTCGCCTCCCGATACGTCATTATATAGATATAAAATCTGCTATGTGTATACATTTATATAATTTTTTTTATACACAAATTGTAGAATTTTTCAATCCTAGCCATTTCGTTTGCTTCTGAATAATTTCGAGCACGGCGTTATAAATACGTGAACCTAAAATTTATGTGCATAATCTGGGTAAGGTACTCCAGCTCCCATGCCTTCTCCAGCCAGGCCATTGTTTTTGTTCCACCTCACTATATTATTTACGCTCCTCGCTTCGGTAGCCTTTCCATTAAGACTACAAACGTATTACGTACCTTTTTGACCTTAAACTTGTTTACCGAAGAATCCCCACCGAACATTTTGAATCCTGAATGCATCTACACTATAACTCCGATTTGGCTAACTCTTCTGAAACTAGGAATATAATAGTTTGTTCATAAATACACCTCACCTATTTTGTTTACATCGATCCTACCATAAAATAAGAACCGGATTGTGATTCCGTAGTAATGTCGCGGACTCTCGGACCGGTGTTCGAATTCCGCTGTACCACAACTTCTCACGACGATTGAACGTAGTTATGCGGAAAGCAGCCAGTCCACAATTTCGGAAAAATTAGATATTGATGTTATCGGGTGCAGTAAGGACAATGCTATGTTCTGCTAAAAACAGCCAGACCGCTTTCACATAAAAAAGTGTATTAATCACCTCCGGAAAAAGGTGTCGATCACAAAAACGGCATTTCTCAATTTGCAGAAAACACCCACAAAGCTAGAAAAATCTTAGTGTACTTTAAAAATCTTTTTAACTGGTCGAATACACAATAAGATTCTTGTTTGTAATATGTAAAAAAAAACTTATGTATTCATTGTTTATCGTTTGTTAAAGTCAAAAACATTCAAACTATTGTGTAGATTTTATAATTCACTCTTTTCACAAAATGGCTAATATCTCAGTTTCACTTTTATATGACTGGCTGCTTTCTGTATAACTACGTTCAATTGAAAATGCCTCCAAATTATGAAATGATATATTTGGAAATAAATCAAAGATACAAAAATATTTCTTTGAAAATAAAGTACTATGCAAGATAAAATTTAATTTTCTCACGATACCGTTTTCTAATAATAATAATGATGAACAATATTTTTATAGAAGTTCCTTCTATATTTCCTTCTCTTAAATGTTCTTCATCTCTGTTGTAATACGGTAATGTAAACAGCTTCCCATGGAGTAGAATCCTGTTCTTGTCTACAAAAATTTGGACAAACTCAAAATTTTGTTGATAAATCCACCTGGTCCATAATTGTTATAGAAATTAAAAGTGCTAAAAACGGCCGCGTCGAGCGCCATATGTCCTGCAATATGACGCATGAAAGTAAATGATCTTATGTCAAAAGTACCATGTCAAAGAAAAATAGCCCTTAAGAAATAATGTTTAAAATACTATTTTCCAAATCAAGAATCTTCAAATAATTTGTGTAATATGCAAGTTTAATCTAGGAGAAAAAACCCGCACTGGAGTTAAGACATTCAAAATATATTATACTTATTTGCATAAAAAAATAAACTGGAATAATCGGCTAGTTTCTTGGCTCACCGCAGGCGCTGGGCGCGCTTTATTAATATTAATATTTATATTAGGATAAAGATACAAACGGTGGAAACGATTTAAAATAAAAAGTAATTATTTATTTGTTTTTATGTAAATAAAATTACAGTAAAACATTATTATGTTTAGTCAAATATAATGGTAAGCTGAGCATAATCCCTTCTATAAACGGTTCGCCCCTGCTGTCTCCCTAGATTTTTCGGCGCAGTATTTTAAGAGTTAGGATAAAGTTAAATATAATTCAATAAATGGTTTTTATTGACAACTCTTAATGGAATTCTATTGAAATGATATAATAACTTATAGAAATATATACAACTTATATTATATTATATTATGTATAAGTTATTATATCAATTAAATTTGATTTATTAGCCATTTATTTGTTTTTTTAGAAATAAGTTAATCTTATTTTGTATATTTTTTTAAAGATTGTATATAAATAAGTCTAGTGTAATAGGTATAAATTCTTAACCAACCAAGAGGAATAAGATTATCATTTAGTTAGTTTAGTGGCCCCGTTGGGCGCCACTTAAAGAGTGTATAAAGTTATGCTTATGCATAGTGATATAAATTTCTACCACTGCGCCTAGGCATAACTTATTTACCGGGTTTGTAAGTTAGGCCCGTAAAGTTTTTCTACTCACATGTATTGTGGAAATGTATTTTAATAAATTATTATAATAATAACATTAGCGTTTACTCTATTATATTGGTTTATAAATAGTTTTGTTTCGTCAGGTTTAACGAACAGCGCCTAATAAAATAATGTTCAAAATAATCTCCTTAGCTCTCAGCTTAATGTTTTATTCAGGAAGTAGGTACTTTGTTCGCCGCTGAAAGCTTAGCCTTTTCAGTGCGTATGGAAACCTGAAATCCTGAAACCTAACGTCGACCTAAGCTAAATTAGGTTAACGACCATATACATACGTCTATATGTTTATACACTTTGATTATAAGTGGAATAATAGCTGCAAACGGCCATTCCTCATAAAATACTATGGGAATAGGATTGATAATGCCGTTACGGGGGAATTAAGGTTAGGTTACGCTCTCGTTTGAATTGTTTCAATAATCTTTTATTTCAGATTTAACAGTGTCGAATTTATTTGAAATAGCAAACTATCGGCCTCGTGGTGTAGTGATCTGCGCGTTCGCCTACCATGCAAGAGGTCTCGGGTTCGATTCCCGACATTGTTGATATGAAATATTTATTTAAAAGGGTGTTTTGACACTAGAATATTTCATGGTTCCTGGACTGGTACCTGAAGCGTTATACTGATCATCTTACCTTCATATAACAAAAATTCCTAAATCTATTCTCCTTTTTTGTTTCCTCTTTTTTCCCTTTTCCCATTAAGTAATGGTATTGATTTGAGACAATTTTTCAAAAATACATTTATTTCCACTTTTATATACGTATCTTCTGTTTTTTTTTTTTTTATCAAATATGTTTTGTAACTTGTCTTAAAAAAATTTAACCTTTAATTTTATTGGTTGGTTGAAAGAAATTGCCATTTGGCAATAAGCCCGCCAATGTACAAAAGATTAAATAGGAAAAAAAATGCAGCAGGAATATTTTGAGTTTCTCAAAATTTTTGTAGACAAGGACTGGATTTAACCCCCTAGGAAGTATCCAAGATTATCATATTACGACAGAGATCCAGTCCTTGTCTACAAAAATTTGGACAAACTCAATATATTATCGATTAAGCAAACTGGTCCAAGAAGTATGAAAATTAAAATTTATTTTGAAGATCATTCTGCAGGCTGCGATTGGTGTACCAATGCAGTGCCCTATGCACCATTAGGTGTGGCAAGGAATTGATGATAATGAAAAAAAATTAACGGGTCAAGTCGGTAGATAGATCAGCAGCCAGCAAAACATTAAAGAGGACATTCTCAAACTCCAGTCTAAAGGAGTTGTCATTTGTCCGAGTTAGGTGTAATTGTCAATTTATGTACCGAGCCGCGAAATGTAATTATCCCTTTGCTGCCATTAATTTAGTTCAATTAACATCTTGACTTGGTCCTTGAGACGAGTCTGATGCTGTTCACTTAATTTTGTGTCATGGTACTCGCGCTTCGTTAGTAAATTACACGTAGGATACATATTCTGTATCCAGGCAGATGAAAAATACAGTTCTGTGTGTGAAACAAAACCAGAACTCTGGAGGAGTGTTTTCATCTCAATGGCCGGTCTTAGGTAAACATCCTGAATAAAGAAACCGAACAGAGATAAGTCCACCTTGTTGTGTGGTGGTTAATGTGTCCTCAATCCATTCTTAAGGTCCTGGGTTCGATGACTGTCGGGTGGACGTGAAATATTGCTTTTTAAAAGTTTTTTTAAAATGCAATATTTCATTGTTCCTAGACTGCCACCAGGGCTCCGATTGCAATGGGAAGTTAACGAAGTTATCTTCGACTGTCCGTAAAGAAAAATCGATATTTGTGTACAAAAATGAGTATATTTGCATGAACATTTTTAGTATCTTCGTCGGCAACCTATAATTGAACATGTTTAGAAGAAAAAATTGTACGCATATTCTGCTTTTTATACAGAAAACTCAATTTTACTTAGTAGATAAATTTGAAGATATATGTTAACTTCCTATTGTAATCGGGGCCCTGAAGCCTAAGACTGTTCACCTTACTTTCATGATCGAACTACGCTCTATTTCGTTTACAAATGCAGTGCCCTATGCACCACTGGGTGCCGAAAGAGGGATGATAATAATACGGATACATACTTTAATATTGTATAATTAATTATTTTTTTTGTGACATTTTATAACTTAGCATAACAAAAATAATGCGTTGAAAGAATAAAAAAGCGTTTAAGGCGCTTTTTTTAATGACTTAATGCATTCTGTCAGTAAAGCCTTGATATATCGCGAGCATAAACGAAGGCTGGCCACGTCAAAATTCTTGTTTGTTGGCAAATCAATATTTAAGTTTGTACATATACACAAACTAATAGTCTGTTTTTTCAGTAGAAGTTACCATCCAGCACTAATACATACTTGGTCAGAAATTCTCAAAATCGCTAAATTTGACTTTGCCACTTTTCGTATGCTCGCGATATGTTTTCTAATTTAATGTAATTTCAAGTGCTTTTTAATGTTATAAACTATTTATAACCATTTTTTTTCTAATTTATCACTTTTCAACAAACTTGTATCATTTCAATTTGTTGCAACAGAGAGGGAAAACATTATTAAGAAGGGAATATGGTAGTCTAGGCATTTACCGGGCTTATGACTTGTCTTTGGCTGTTTTAAGTGGCCACTTTACGCTCTGTGTAACATTCACCATTCTGCCTACGTTCAAACATCCATATTTCCGTAACTCTTCCATCTGTTGACTTTTGATGAGTAAAAGAGCTGAAACCTTTATCATTTTCTTGAGAATACCTTATACCTTAAATGTTAAAAAAAGATATAAAAAAATGGATGGTGGAGCTGGGTAGAAGTAAAATGAATTGTCTCACTCGCTCAAACGCTCGTTGAATAAACTGCTCTTTAAATGTATAGCTTATGTTATGTTTTTGTTATTTTATTGTACGTTTTATAATATAAATAATATAGGCGTACATAAAAAAAAAAATAACTTAAATAACCTTAGTGTTTAAAACTTTCTGAACATTTTGTCAACTATCTCTTTATATTAAGTCTTCTTTGTTTATTATCATATGTAAAAATATTTTTTTTTTAAAGTATAGAGTTAAGTGTCCTCGGCTCGGGTATCCCCAGTAAGGTCACATTAATTTATTATTAATCTTTGTTTAAAAAGGAAAAAAAAAAAAAAAACATACAGTCTCAAGGGGAAATGTGAATTAAATAATGATTGGACACTATCCGATATCAGTTATTTGTTTCTATGTAACGTTTTTCCTGGGTATGCTTATTGTATGCACATCTGTGTAACTAATTTTTTTCTAAAAATTATTTCTCCGGATTGTAACGAGCATTTTGACAAGCACGTCAATGGATTCACGCATTGTTGCGGATACGAAAATAAACACAGAATTTAGTCGCTCTGCGTATTCCGCTCACTGGCGTCGCTCGGAGATTGCAATTGCCGATCTGCGAATCGGAGATCCCCTCTCTTTCCCTCGCCCCTCCCGCGCGGCGCCCCGTCCGACGACTCTCCAATTGGAGCGTCGCGACGCCGCGCGCCGGTCGCGTGTGTTCCCCGTAGCTTCCCCAGTGACGTCACGAACCCCTGTGTGAAAACACCCGGCCCTTTTGTCGTTCCGCTCCGGCGCCTGTATCGGAAACCGTACCCCCTTTTCGGGCGAATTTCCCGAGGATTTTCCGCCCGCGTCGGACTTAAAAAGTGATCGTTTTTGTTTTGTTTTTACAATGCTCGGTGGGTTTTGCAACTCTTTGCGAATTTTCCGCCACTCTGTTATTTACTGGGAAAATCCATAACGCATATATGGTTTTTGGGTTAAGTTTATCTGTTGCAAGGTACTCCTTACTTATTATTTCGTAAACTTTCATCAACATACACGTGTTTGTTTCTGTGAAATATCCGAACGTCATATTACATATTTCCGATCAATTGTAACAGTAAAGTAACTCCATCAAATATTGAGGTTATTAAACATCTGGAATTTTTCATAATATTTATCGCAATGCGCTATTTACATACAAACATATCCAATTTTAATACGCTCGTGGATTATAATTACGTTTCGTTCACTTAATTTTAAAATGTCTTATGAGTGATAATGAAATGCATGTGTTTTGATAACATAAATAATAGTACCAAATCTAAAACGTAGATTTCATCCTATCCAACCTATTTATTTTATTTATTCAACACTTTTTATACATACACAATATATATACATAAAAGGGCGGGCATATTGCCTTAAGTCAATTTCTTCCTACCTACCCAAACCGTTCAGTTTGAGAAAATTACAAATACATGGACATATTGAATCTTACAATTTGATACAAAAATTTAACACAAAGATTAAAAATAAAAAAATACATTAAAATTTAACACTATACTACGAATACAAAAAAATAACACTTTACTGTGAAGACAGGAGAGGGGATGGGAAGGAAAGAAGAAGGATAAAGGAACAATTTAAATATTTAAATAGTGACATTTTAATTTAAATTTTTTTTTATTTTTATTTTTATGAATTTCAATTTGTTGTTTTATTGTAACCCTTGTTTTATTGTATTTATTTGATACTAATGAAAACAACACATATTTAAATACTTAATTTAATATATAATTTAAATATTTTTAAATAATAGAAGTACTCGTATATTTTTGATGGGCGGACGTAAGAGTATAACTGCAAAAGTGCAACTTTTCAGGAGAGCAAAAAAACGTTATGACGTACCCGATTCTTTAGCTACCGAACTCGGTACGGCAGTACAAAAAGAAGTTTGAGGTAGTTTTGTAAAAATTATTCATATTCCAATTAATATACATATTTTTTATATTTGACTTTTTTATTTCATTTTTATATGAACAAATAACTTCATTATTGATGTTCTACAAGAATCATCATAAATATTTACATATTTTACATACATGCATGTAATCATAAATGTATGTGTGTATATGAGTACTTACATGTAAGTATTATTTCTTTTTTTTTTCTTTACATGTTTTTAAATTTTGATTTTAGGCCGGATCGTTCTTAAAAAATTTCTTAATATTTTACATAGATAGGCTTCCTTATTTAGGTTTTAAAAAAAACAGATAATTTTTGAAAATCATTGTTTAATCAATCCACTCATATTCACTGCACATTGTCACATACATACTATACTCACATACCCATACACATATAACTCACACCCTCACATAATATATATATATATACTCACCCTCACTGACATGTACAATAATAACACTGATACACTAACACAAGTACACAAGCACTTAGCATAAATATTATTAGGTTATAATAAAAGATATACTCATAAAAGGCGGCCTCCGTAGTGTAGTGGTCAAGATGCTTGACTCACACACGGAAGGTTCCGGGTTCGATTCCCGGTGAGAACACATTTTTTTTTTTTTAAAGTGATTTTTCTCAAGCCTGGGTCTTCCGTGATGTAATTCCCCGCTGTAATTGGGACTCCTGACCTGTTGTGGTGAAAAAAAAAAAAAATGTAATTGAGACACATTATATATATATATATATATATATATATATATATATATATATATATATATATTTCTACCAACGTATTGAAACCATTGTATAAATTCCATAATATGTTTGGTTTTTATGAGAAAAATAAAATAAAATAAACTCATATTTTGCGAAATGGGTTATTATTTACATATAATTTAAGTTGTTTATCAAAATTTACGTCATTTGTACAAATAACACAAATATTACAAATATACTACTTGTACCATCAAAGATGGGACCGAAATGAGTGTACTTATACAACTAGAACTAACTTATATTATTTGCACCACTCGATGAACGATATAAATGAGTCTACTTATATTACTGAGACCATCTTGTACTATTTGTGCCACTGAAAATATGACACAAATTGGCATACTTATTTTATTAAAACCAAAGTTTGTTGAGCAAAAAGTTGTTTATTTATGTTTTGAGTAGTTATAGAAGTGCACTGTTAATACCATTTATGCAGCCATGTACAAGGTTCGCATATAAATCACAAAATGAATAAAAATTTAGTTATGCTCTTATGCCCGCCCATCAAAGATATTTTATTTTCTTTTTAATACAAAGTCAACCGCAAGGTTAAGCTCATCTCAATACTGTTCTACGTTCTATTAAATGTACGCATCAATAAATGTACAATAGATTGAATCTTTATTGGCAAAGGTACACTAATTCTCTGTGTGTCAAATTTAAAAAACACGCTATAGTTACGTTAAGTCATTAATTTATTTATTTATTTATTTATTTATTCACACTCTTTATCAAAATACAATTCCATATTCACTTTGCCCAGCTAACAAGGGTACATACCCCGTTCCAAGCTAGGCAATTACATTTTTATATATTATAATATTTAACAAATTAATATAGAGCACAGACAAACAAAATATACACTTATTCGGATACATATTTTGATTCATATACATACAGACATACACACATATACACACATGTATATATAAATATACACATATATACACATGTACATACACACACATATATACACATGTACATACACACACACGTACATACACCCATGCGCATACACATACATACATTCATAAAAACATAGACAATTTATTTATGCGATACTTCTTGGTAATCATCTATAAATATTTATTTTTTTTAATTATTCCTTATTTTTTATATTTTATTTTTGACATCCAGTAAGGTTCTCCAATCCGTGGCATGCATCAACTTTTCTGACTCCCTACGACCAATGTCATGAAAGAGCGAGGTCAACACCTTCCGTAACTTGACAACACTCCCGTCTTTCCACGATTCTGGCAAAAGGTTATGGACCTTTTTGCCTACGTTATAGTGTTGTCTCGATGCCAGAACAGTGTTGACCCCTTCACTTAGTATCAGATCCCTATTAGAGTATCTTGTATTATGGTTGTGGTTGACGCTTGGGTAAATGTCTCTCTTTATGTGTGTAACCACTACCGTTCTCAATATATACTGTTGAATAATATTCAGTACTCTGAATTCTTTGAAGAGCAAGTCACTTGGATATCGAAATGTTTTTTTTAAGATGACTCGGATTAAAGATTTCTGTGCAATTATTTTCTATCAATAACTAAAATTTATGTAATGTTGTATTTATTTTCTTTCATTTGTACTATTTAAATTGCTACAGTTATTTTTGTTCGTTAATTATATATCGCGTAATTTAAATATCATACGTCATCTTTCGCCAATTTCATTGAGTTGATTTTGAACATAAATGCACTCAATAAACTTCAGTCTCGACGTCGGTATGACGTCATGTTATTGAACAATTTGATCTAAACTTTAACCAGTTTGTATGGAATATTCATGAAGAACATTTTACAGAAGGGAATATGGAAGTCTAGACAACCACAGGGCTTATGACCTGTCATTGGCTGGTTTAAGTGCCATTCAGGCGTTGCCTAGTATGTAGGTGAAATAATTCAATCAAATGAATCTCACCCGCAACAATAAAGGTTTCAGCTCTTTAGCTTCACAAACGTCAACAAATATAGGCAGAATGGTGAATGTTACACAGTATGTAAAGTGGCCACTTAAACCAGCCAACGACAGGTCATAAGCCCTGTGTATGCCTAGACTTATATATACCCTTCTGTAAAATGTTATTCATGTCTATTGTAATATATTCAATCCTTATCTACAAAAATTTCAACAAACTCAAAATATTGTTTTTTAAATATTCCTTCATAACGTCGAGCTAATGTTTTTTTTTTCTTTCTCAATAGATACGCATCTCGATACTATTAAAGTTTGGAATAATATAGAGGTGATCGTTTCAAACTAACTTTATTTAGGATGTGGGTGTTTTATTCGTTAATAGTTTTAAACTAAGCAAAAAAAAAACAAATATTTCGTATCATTAGCGCTATGATTTTTTCTTCTCGATGAGTTCTTCTAATTGGTCAGTTTACTTACCGTAAACCGGAAATCTATCACAACACAAATCATTGGTTAATTCGGAAGAACTAGTGACTTCGTACTTCGTTTGCATTAAAATCATTTTTATATGTGTTTTATATCTTTTTTTCATACATTGTTAAGAAACTTCGCCTTACAATTTTATGCTCTAATTTTTACCGCGCGCAATAATACATTTTTCATATCCAATTTCCCGTAGGGCTAAATTTGATCATTAAGAGAAATTTCAATTTATTGCAACGGAGAAGGAAAATATTTTTGAGAATGTAATATGAAAGTCTGGGCATTTACAGGGCTTATGTTCTGTCGGCTGGTTTAAGTGTCCCCTTTTGACTAGAATTTTAGTAAATAGAGATTTTTTTTCATTTCATTTCATTTCTTCATAGCAGCAATCGATACTAAATACTTAAATTTTATCAACACAATCAATTTGAGGTTTTTGTCGATCGGTCTCGTCAAAACACTAACATGCAAATCCGACTGCCATAATTGCACAAAAATATAAAACCAACCTCCGTATAATGACACATGATATTAGAAGCTAACACGAACATGGACATGGGAGTGAAATCCAGTCCCTGTTTTTTGAGTTTTTTTCTCATTTGAATTTTAAAAATCACAACTGCTGATAACCTCCATTGTTTTCTTTAAAACGAAAAATAAATTAATAGGGTGACCTAATTAACCTATTAAGCTCACCCTCTCCCTCCATCCCCTCTATTTTTTTTCAACTATTTCTCAAACAACATTATTTCATTATTTTCAATCATAGAATATTTTCATTATATAATCAGCGCATGTTTGTCCTAATCAGTGCATGTGCTTATTAAATTGCATGACGTGTTGATTTAAATTTTTTATGCAACAACTATAGTGAAGGTGTATAGTGGGCTTTGCATGTTGGTTTAATTGGTGCCCTGACGAAGAGACGGGTATGTCTCGAAACCGGTAGGCATAGAAAAGTCGGTAAGTGGTTAAATACAAATATTTAATTAAAATGTTTGACCACAAAGTTAATGCTTTAAATAATAATAATATTATTTTTAATATTTCTCGGAATTATGCACGAGATACCTTTTCCTAAAAATTTCTACTCTTCTGATTTAAATGTAGTGTTTATTTATATATTTTTTAATCTTTCTCGTGACTGCATTTTAACTGCTCGTAAATCTTTTTAAATAATCTCATATCTATTTTAGTACCGCAGAGATGCTGACGTTATTTTGTGAGAAAAAGAGTGAAGTATAAGAACTAATTTGCAATATTATTGTAATTTGCTTTCACGTTAGACAGTCCCCGTGGTGTAATTACTAAGACGCTTGCTTCTCGCTTGGGGTTTCAGGTTTGATTCCCGGTGAGATCGCAATAATTGATAGTTATTTTTTTCAAGCCTCGGTGTTCTGTGCTGCGATCCACCGCTGTAATTTATCGGGCTTATTGACCTGTTTTAGTGCAAAAATAAATTAAACTTGTATGTATTAACATATAGCAGAGATGAAGAACATTTTAGAGAAGGTAATATAGAAGTCTAGGCATCTACAGGGCTTATGACCTGTCATTGGCTTGTTAAAGTGGCTACTTTACACACTATGTAACATTCACCATTCCGCCCATATTTGAACATCTAAATTCCTTCAATTCTTTCATCTGATGATATTTGTGAAGTTAAGATAAATGTTCAAATATGGGCGGAATGGTAAATGTTACACAGTGTGTAATGTGTCATAAGCCCTGTAGATGCCTAGACTTCTATATTACCTTCTCTAAAATGTTATTCATCTCTGTTGCAATATGTTAATATTAACAGCTCCCCAGGGGGTTGAATCCAGTCCTTGTCTACAAAAATTTGGACAAACTCAAAATATTGTTGTATGTATTGCAAAATACTTAAGAAACAATTATGTATAGATCTTCTCCATTTTTAAAAATGTTTAATTTTTTATTTATTTTTTTTTGCATTTTTGTTTCTTTTTTATATTATTTTGTAAACTTGATGCTAATAAACGTTTTCAATTATTTTTTTTAATGTTCTTGGCTATAGTAGCGAAGCGTTTGCAGCGCGGCGCGGGCGCGGTACACGGCGCATTGCCGCGCCCGCGCGCTCACTATGGGCACTACGCTTGTTTAACATGTGATTGAATTCCCCGTGCCGCAAACGCTTCGTCGCTATGGCAAAGCACTGAGTATTGGAAAATTCTTTTCACCAGTGGGCAAATCATTTTTCAATATTTTCTTAGACAATATACTGCCAACAAATGATTAAATTTCATTATCTTTTCTCCATCTAATGTAGACTCGTTTTCGGCTAAAGAATATCCTCTCACTAATAACATTTATGTGTTGTTTCGGTTAAAACGAATTTTTCTCATTTATTTTTCACTATATAAATGTCATAATACATTTGACCTTTATCGCTAAGTGTCTTTTTACGGTCGCCTTAATTTTCCGCCCCTGAGTCGGTGTTCCACTTTAAAGTAGGCTAGCTAAAGCGGCAATATTTTTTAAACTTGAAACACCCTTTTGGGGGGGTCTTATCACGAAGAAACTGTAAGAGATTTATCTGAACGTATAATTTAAATATTTTCGGCCTCGTGGTGTAATGGTCGCCGCGTTTGCCTACCATGCAGGAGGTCTCGTGTTCGATTGCCGGCATGTTGGATATGCAATATTTATTCAAAAGGGTGTTTTCATACTAAAATATTTCATAGTCCCTGAACGGTATCTAAAGCGTAAGACTGATCATCTTCTCCTTATGTAACAAAAATTATCTAGATTCACTGCGATTGGTGTACCAATGCAGTGTCCTGTGCACTGAATGATGATTTAATCTTTAATTTTAAATTGCGAGTATTTGTTTGTGTTTACCGAATTCAATATTCACATGGTTGTGAAATTCTGTTTTTAGCTAGCCAATTTTCGTTTAAAAACCTCCCATAACATGTCATAGGTATTGTATAAAATACTAACGCAAACAGGATTAGCTAATCTATAAAACTTGACTATTTACTTCCTATGGTATTTAAAAATATATATTTAAGTAAAAGTTAATTATCTATTAGGTGTTATCATAAGTTCTGTCCGTTTTTTCTAAATTTGAAACGTATGGTAAACCAGTGATATTTTTTTATTTATTCATTCATGTATTTATACATACATTTTATATTAGATAAAATGGCACAAAAAACACTGACAAGTTTTGCTTGTTCTTGGTGTAGGCTCAGTATATGAAAGGTTCAGCAAGCCAGAAATATTAGTATGCCTAATGTTGCAATCGGTTCCTATATGGGCAAATGCCTGTTCTAAGAACCCGGTTTTCTGCGTCAAATATGGCTATCGAATTCTCATAAATGAAAATAATAATTTAAAACGTAAAAAAATAAAACGACTCTCTTCTACAGAGCTTTTCGGGGGTAAAATGATGGGACCTTACGCCAGGTCCCTTTTAAACATGTTTCTCTTATGTCCAGGGGTCCTATTCTGAACCGCTCTCGTGGCACGTAAAAACGGTTTTTCTCGTGTATTTTGCATAATACGGCCGCAAGAGCGTTTGGAATACCACCCCAGGTCTCTTATACCCGGGTTCGACCGTACATACAAAAAAAAATATCCAAGTACTTTGAAATTTATGTTCCTCATTTGTGATAATTTGATTGGGTTGTGGTCCTGTGGCTAGTGTCTCGGACTCACGGACCAAAGGTCTGTGGTTCGAATCCCACTTTACCCCAACTTGATTCCATTTTCTAATAGTGAGTTATTTACAACTCGTTGAAAATGGCCCTCAAAATTAAATATTTGGGTAAATCATAGAACGCAAATATTTATTTTTTCTAAAATAAAAAAAATGTTTAATTAGTGGTTGGATTAATATTTCTGATGTCAATACGTAATGCACATATTATGTAGGTATACATTTAACGATTTAATTGTCATGAAAATAACCTTTTAAACGAGTTAAAAAAAACGTGTTTTTTTAACATATTCATCACTCTAAAAGGCATTATTAAGCAACCTTACTTATACGGGGTAAACTTTCCAATTCCGCCTAAAAGCTTCTTTATACACTTATTATTACTTATTATTTTTTCAATTTCTCGTCCATTTTAATTCCGTTCTGAAAGTGTTAACTAAGCAGCCTCAGTAACCGTTATGTGAGAAGGCCGTCTTTTATAACTTACCCCGTTTATTATGACTAAAATACTATAAAATCCTTAAGGCGTTATGGTTCATGGTCATTGTGGCAGACTCGACTGTTGCTAAGCAGTCAAAAAATTCCCTTAGCTCCTGAATTTACCCTTAAACATTAAGAAAATACTCAATTACGTTTTTTAATGATTAGCATTTTCTTAAATTCTATAACAATCATAATTATTTTATCCGCACCCAATGGCAATATAATACAATTGCCGTGTTATACATCAATTTAACGTGGAAATATTTTTATACTTGAATGCAATCGGTTGTGCGGTTGTGCTGTCAGTCCAAGGATAATGAGATATTGCAGTTAATCCCATACTGTGGTGGTTAGTGTTAAGAACGTTCGACTGTCATGTTGAGATTCCCGGTTCAATCCTAACAAGGCAAACATGAAATTAAAATTATTAACAATATTTTTACTCTGTTTCCTAGTTTTTGTGTTAGACATTAAGGGTATTATAAAACATCTAACTACATCCTCGATTCATTTCTAATAGTGGCATTATGCATCTTGTATCGGTAAAACTAGTTATTCTTTATAATATTATTCGATTTATGTTATTTATTGACAATTCTTGGTAAAATTCCATTCTTATTATATTATACTTATCTTTTAATGCCCCAATGTCCAGAATGTGTAGCTTAGTCAATTCGTCATACAACTTGGAATTTATTTGGAATAGATTTTCGTAATCTCATCGCCATCAACACGGTTTGGGATGAAGATGGATTGGCACGGGTTAGCTCGAAGTCTTATATGTTGATTATGTTTATGAATATAGTGTATACTATTATTTTATTGCCCTTGTTTTTTTAAGAAATATTAGCATTCTCGACGTGTTGGGATGTTTATTGTACAGCGCCCTTGAGGTGATTGTCCACAAAAATGGCGCTATTTTATATATTTATTTTATTTTTTATTTTATTTTATTTTATTTTATTTATTAGGTAATTCAACAAAGATACATACTAGAAAACATACAATTTGGAAGTATTCGTCGATACAATTTTACATGCATATATGTGGGTACTACTTGCGAACCCGAAAATTTTTAAAAAATGTGATTTTTTTTATTGAAACTTATTCAGAATACAATTTTTTACAATAATTTTAACATTGTGAGTTAAAAATACGGCTTAATTTGTAAGACTTGACCTTTAAATTGTCGGCATTGTTGCAAACATGGCAACCTCTACTTGAGTATTGCAAAGTTGGTAATATATATATTTTTTTATTTTATTTCACTACTGTTTCTTGACATAATCATGCTTATGTCACCACTGCTTACGTATAAAATATTTACTGATTATAATAAAATATAAAAAGTATTGTATCAATTTTTTGTGATTTGCTCAAAATGAAGAAAGATGAAATTTGCCGGGTTTTCAAGTAATACCCTCATATATCTTCAAATATAGAATTACACAAAATAGATTTATATATTAAGATATAACGCATATTTTAATTTTTTTACAGGATACAATGCAATAAAAATAAGTTGTACGTGTGTACTTTATTAAATAAGATTTGAGCTGAGAGAGTATCATGAAAAATGTCAATTTTATTGTTTCGGCAGTATATATTATATTCCCGACACAAAATTATCCGGAATAAATAAAATAGCTACCGTTTATAAGACCATAAGAGGTCCTTTTTTACTCTGAAAATTCAACCGAAAATTAGGGTGCGTCTTATGGTCCGATGCGTCTTATCTTTCGCAAAATACGGTAGTTGAATGCTGATTACGAATCGATAAATAACTCAAAAACGACAAAATGTTGCAGCGGTTGAGGCTCTGCATGGCGGAATACAGAAATACAATCATTCGTTGAGGTATATTCTTCCACTCTCTCCACGTCTTTCCCCATTTTCCTCTTGTATCTTGTATCCCTTTTAAAAAAGATTCTTTGTACATTTTTAAATCAAATTATTTTTGAATGAAACCCGCTGTTGGTCTTCTCATTTGATGTTATTTTTGTATGCGTTCTTTTATTGTATACGGTGTTGGTATCAAAATAAAATAAAATAATTAAGACGTTTTTCAAGTTCGACCTCTACCCGACTAGTTCGGTCCGTATAAAAATAGGCTTGCAGATTCTCGTCCCCGGCTGTTGAGTCGAGTACCCTCGTCATAATACAATCCCACAAGTCGTTGTGGGAAATCCGCACTTGAAACTTCTACCCGCTTGAGGTGGAACCAAACATCACTCTCTTTAGAGATGCTCTCTGTTCTGGGCTCTCTCCTCGGGGACTCTCCGCTCAACTAACCCAACTGAGGTAAACTCGCTAATTTGTTGGGTCACATGGTAAAACGGAGCATTTTAAAGACTGTGAATGAGGATGTAAACAGCTATTTATGCCGAGAGCTGATTGCTTTTTAATAATAATAGTTATCCTCATGTGTTCTATAAAAGTGTGAAGAAGCTCCCTAGAACGGCTTTATATTTTTACGCCTATGTGAGAGCTTGCTATAACCGCACATTATTGTTTTACCCATGCGTAAACTTATATTAAAAATAAGTAATAATTTATCCCTGTTTTTACTTAACTGAAAAAGTTGTGTCCCCGATATTGAAGTAATCACTGAGTGTGATATTATAAAATCTAACAATTTTTGTTACATACAATAAAATGTGACGAATAAATTATGGCATTAAATTAACTGTTACAAAAAAATATTATATTTTTGTCATTTTTTTCAAGTTTTCTATTGCCATATATCCTCAAAAGTTTTTTTTTACGGTAAATGGTAAGGAATTTAAAAAAAAAACTTTTTTTTAAATTTATTTACTTTTCCAAACTACAATACATTTTAATTTTCGCTAAACACAATAATGCCATTAACAAAAAAATACACATTACAAAAAATACAGATTCAAATTACATCCAAGAAGTACGATTTGGAAAAAAATGCCCACAAAGACTTCCACGTCTAAGCGGCGTGAGTCATTCCTTTAAATGTGAAATTATAGCACACCCATATATACAACACTTATACAAACCTAAATAGAAACTAATTTATTAAGGAATACATAAGTAATTGTAGTGGATAAGCAAAAAATAAAAATTATTGAAAATTATGCAGAAAAAAAATCATATCACGAGGTTTTGAAGGAAATCGAAATTTTGAAAAAAATAAGTAAATATCAGTGGTCCTGTGGCTAGTGTCTCGGACTCACGGACCAAAGGTCTGTGGTTCGAATCCCACTCTACCCCAACTTGATTCCATTTAATAACAAATCGTTGAAAATGGCCCTCAAAATTAAATATTTGGGTAAGAACGCAAATATTTATTTTTCTTAAAAAAAAAAAAAAAATGTTTAATTAGTGGTTGGATTAATATTTCTGATGTCAATACGTAATGCACATATTATGTATGTATACATTTAACGATTTAATTGTCATGAAAATAACCTTTTAAACGAGTTTAAAAAACGTGTTTTTTTTAACATATTCATCACTCTAAAAGGCATTATTAAGCAACCTTACTTATACGGGGTAAACTTTCCAATTCCGCCTAAAAGCTTCTTTATACACTTATTATTACACGCAACGCACGCAAATATAAAAAGGATAAGGATAAGGTCCTCAAATGTATTTAGGACGCAAGAAATCGTGCATAACTGAAAATATATTTGTTCGTGCTTCAAAACTCTCGGGTAACTTTAAATTTACCAGCAATGGCTTATCAAAAATGGCGTTAAGGTGGGCCAAATAATAAGTGTTTAATGAAACGTTGGGCGCATAAACCTTTCTTACCTCCATTAATTGCAGACGATTCAATTACTTTTGGCAGCATGTAAGAAATTTTCTTATTTCGGGCATATGTAAAGGTCTTCATATGTAATAAAAGGCCTTATTTATACGCGAACTATTTTCTTTGGCTGACTGCTCGCCCCACTAATATAAGGCGATAAAATTTGGTAAATAAATCATTAAATCAGATCAATATAATAGATTGGTTAAGACATTAATCCATTTCGAATGGCTGTCTTGACCAATTGGCGAAATCTTAAAACGCCAAGAAATTCCAATTGAGGACTACGCTGCAAAGGGGTTAATTACACAAAATAACAAACAAAACAAACAAACGTATAAAAAGGTATGTAAAAGTGTTTTTTTTTTCATTTATGCATGACCCTTAAAAGGCTACGCGGTCTGACTTTTCTTCATACTAAGTGCTCCCGTATTTTTCCCTGGATTATGGCACCAGAGCGATGATTTTTTTTACACCCTATAGATATTCGCGTAGCCCTATCTTTTTTAAAATTTGTCTTTTATAGTTGCTAGAACCATTCAATAACCCTTAAAAGCGCGTCTGCCATATTCGGACGTACGATATACAAATATGCCGACTATTTTTGAAAAAAGGAAAACGCGCCGACAAAGAAAATTTATTTCTTCACACATACAAAAACAACAAAATCGGTTCAGTTTCGGGGTGTGGAAAACGGGAATACGAGACCTCGATTTTGTCGATTGTGGCTAAGCATAATCAGTCCGACGTGCAATTGTCTTTTTCGTATAGTATTCGGAGAGGCGTCTGCGAGAGAGTGACAAAAATATATTAATATCTTTCAATACAGATGAAGAACATTTTAGAGAAGGGAATATAGAAGTCTAAGCATCTACAGGGCTTGTGACCTGTTATTGGCTGGTTTCAGCGGCCACTTTGCACACTGTGTAACATTCACCATTCTGCCTTGAATTGAAGGAATATAGATGCTCAAATATGGGATCTTCTCTAAAATATTCTTCATCTTTGTTGTAATATGTTAATATTGACAGCTCCCCGGGTAGTTGAATCCAGACCTTGTCTACAAAAATTTGGACAAACTCAAAATATTGTTGAAAAAAACATATATTTAAATACCATAATATTTAACAAATCGCTCCTCGCCGCAACATTAAAATAGGTCATTTAAAAAAGGGCGATTCTACTCAATGTTTGTTTTTTCCCGTTTGACAAATTATGATATGTAATAATATAACGAAAAAGTCCAAGTATGGAAGTACTTTTGTGGTCCCCTAAATGTGGATACAATATTAGAATCGTGCACTTTTCAATTCAAATTCTAAAATAAATTTTCCAATATGATATCTTTCATCAAACACTAATTCCAAGACACGACTTTTTTAAATTGAAGACACGTAGGTGGGTCTGCATTTCAATTACGTAGTTCATTTTACACAATTTCTCCTGCTTGCTTTAAATACAAAACCGTTATTCTATTCAGAGTAGTATAATACGATATTGACGTTATCGGGCGCAGTAAGGTCAATTCTATGTACTGCAAAAACAGCCAGGCCGCTTCCATACAAAAAACTGTAATAATCACCTTCTGAAAACAGTGTGGATTACAAAAATGACATTTTTCAATTCGCAGAAAACACCCACAGCACTAGAAAAATCTTAAGGTACTTTTAAAATCTTTTAATCTGGTCGAATACACAATAAGATTCTTGTTTGTAATATGTAAAAAAAACTTATTTATTCATTGTTTATCGTTTTGTTAAAATCAAAAACACGGTTTTTTAAAAATCATGAAAACTAGTCAAATACGTAATTAGATTCTTGTTTGTCTTAGAATTTTTTTTAATTGTTTATTATTTGTTTAAGTCAGAAACATTCCAAGTGTTGTGTAGATTTGATAATTCAGTCTTTTCACAAAAGTGGTATTATCTCAGTTTCATTTTTCTATGGCTGGCTGCTATAACTAAATTCAATTTTAGTTTTCCCTTGTGATAAATAAACAAACAGTAATAAGTATAGAGTTTGTCCTGGCGGATGATAAATACAGTTATATAAAACTCAACTTCAAACTCTATGAGGCCAAGAGCCCTGTTTTAAGTTGGGATACAACATAATGGAAAGTGGAAGCGTGTACATGATTAAATAATAGCAAATATAGCATTTTAAAATTATTACATAAACATCTATTTCAGTAAACATTTGGACAACACGCTTAATAGTATATAAATCTATGCAATATCTTGCAGCAGTCTCCTGCAATGGTCTCTTCCCTTAGACAAAATCCAAACTGTACACTGTTTCTGAAAATGGCTTTCGTTTTGGAGAACTAAAAATGGTCATCCAGGACATTCAACACTCTCGGGGACACAAAAGAGAAATTCCTCTGAGCAAAAGTCGTGCGTGTTTTTGGCATTAAATAATTTAATCTACAGGAAAATCTGGTACGAGCATTTTACTGACCAGCTTGCTTTCGTAAATATTATAAATTTAATAATGCCTACTGGATACATTATTTTCTCCATTTTTAAGTATTTGCCGAATCAACAGACTGAAAAGCAAACAGGAATTGATCAAATTACCTATTGAAAACGAACCTTGTTCTTTTTTATTTCATTCATATGAAAATATTGGTTTTTTTTCTTATTTTAAACGAAGTCTTATATATATATATCTCTTCATAAAAATAAAATATTTGGGTTTTTGTGATTTACCCAAATATTTCAATTTGAGTTGTAGTAGAGCGGGGTGCGAACCTCGGACCTCTGATTCGTGAGTGCGCGACACTAGCCACGGGACCACAACCCGGTTCTATTTTTACTATAAATATAAAAATATTGAATTTAAAGTCGAAACTGTGTATTTTATTTTTTAAATAGACTCGTGGTACAAAGTAATTAAAGTATTCGCCGGAGAAATTCCTTAACAAAATCTTTGAGTAAGTTTTGTCCTTACTTTAACATTAGCACACGCGAATCCTTGATATTTAGTGCTTTTAATTTTCTACAAGTGTTTCGGGCTACCAGGGGCGAACCGTGTATAGAAGCGATTATGCGCAGCTTACCATTATATTTGACTAACCATAATAATGTTTTACTGTAACTTTATTTACAGAAAAACAAATTAATAATTACCATTTATTTTAAATCATTTCCACCGTTTGTATTTTTATCCTAATATAAACATTAATATTAATAAAGCGCGCCCAGCGCCTGCGGTGAGCCAAGAAACTAACCGATTATTCCAGCTTATTTTTTCATGCAAATAAGTCTACTATAGTATATTGAATGTCTTAATCCCAGTGCGGGTTTTTTCTCCTAGATCAAACGAGCAGATTACACAAATTATTTGAAGATTCTTGATTTGGAAATCAGTATTACAAACATTTTTTCTTAACGGCTATTTTTGTTTGAGATGGTACTTTTGACATAAGACCATAATTACTTTAATGCGCCATATTGCAGGACATTTGGCGCTTGACGCGGCCGTTTTTAGCACTTTTAATTTCTAGAACAATTCGGCCAGTTGACATTTCAATTGAATACCTAATATCGACTGAATTCATAGTGCTATTTTTTATTTTTTTTAAAAATGAGTTATGTTATGGATAACATAATATATCACGAAGTTACGGCGTTTGAGTTTATTTCATGGATAAGTGTTGTTGTATTACACAAAACCACAGAAAAATATCAATTTATAGTATATTATGTACATTCTATGTACGTACAAATATATGATATTTTTTTATAGCTTACCTGTAAATAAACTCACCATTCGCCACTGCGTGCTACCCTGCCAAGGTTACCATTGGTAGTATAGTGAACATATTCATAAACTCGATTCTCCCTCTGTAGGACAGGGTGTGCCTATTTATATTTCACCCCTCTGGGAACTACAGTACGAATTACGCTGGAATCGGGAAACATCAACAAAATCGACATACTCAACAATATTCTGAGTTTGTGCTAATTTTTATAGACGAGGACTGGAGTAAATTCCCTAGGAAGTTATTAAGATTAACTTTCGCATTACAACAGAGATGGAGAACATTTTAGAGAAGGGGATATTGAAGTACGAGCACTTACCAGGCCTTTGACCTGTCATTGGATGGTTTAAGTGGCCGTTTACACCTTGTGAAACATTTAATTTTTTGTATATTTTTGAACATATCTTCTTCTTATTTTCCACATCCGCTCCTAAGTGAAGCATGTGGACATCGCCAGTTGCCTCCAGGAGACCCTATCGCCAGCCAGCACTCTCGCTTCTTCCCATGTCAATCCAGCGCCCCTTAATTCCGCCGAATAAAGTCTAAAGATCGTCATTGACGGCCTTCCAGGACGGCGTGATACCGCAGGTTTAAAGAAGAGGCAACTTGGGTTTTCTCGGACTAAAATCGAACCACCTTATACCTAATATTCTTCTCAAGCACATACTCTCAAAACTCAGAAGTTTGGTGTTTTGAGCTTTGGTAAGGTGCCAAGAGTCGCACCTATATAGGAGAACTGGCATTATACAAGAGTTAAATAATCGGCATTTCGTTTTGACCGAGTATAGACTAGAGTTCCAGACAACACACATCATATTTTTATTTATATCCCTACAGAGATGAGGTAGAATTTTTTCAAATTCAGGATTATGGATATTCGAGTGTTTACAGGGCTTATGACCTGTCATTGGCTGGGTTAAGTGGCCACTTTTAAGTACTACAACATTCCCCATTCCGCTTATTAGCGAATATCCACACCGGTAACACATCATGTTAAAAGTTGCTCCAGCAGTTCCTAGGCGGGTTGCGAGCTCTTTATGCATGCTTCCATCCTCAGTTATGTGTACTCCTAAGTATTTAAAGCTGTCAACTTTCTCAAATCAATTCTTCAATTCTTCCAACTGTTGATTTTTGTAAAGTAAATTTTAAAACTTTATTAATGCAGGTGAGATTCATCGTCTGACTGAGCAGACTTAAAATATTTTTCATTTTTATATTTCTTCTTGGATCAGTTAGTTTAATCAACAGTATTTTCAGTTTCTCCATTTTTTAAAAAAACAAGTACTGGATTTAACCCCCTGGGGAGTTAAGAAGGGATTATACAGGGTCTAGACAATGACAAGTCATAAGCTCTGTAAACGCCTAGGCTTCCTAATTCGCTTACCCACAATGTTCTCCGCCTGTGTTATAAAATGTTAACTAAAACATATCTTTGATCTTTGATATTTTGTCTTCAACAAATTATTCCTTGTTTAAATTTTGTATGAAATATTCATTCAAAAGGGTGTTTTCACATTAGAATATTTAATAGCACCTGAACTTGTTGAACCTGAAAGTTATTATTATACCTCTACGCAAACAGCGCACTAAATTTAGTGAACGCGCATTTGCGGTCGCAGGCCCTATGGCATGGAATGCTCTCCTCTCAGAGATGCGAGGCTGTGAAGGTGAAGTGATGTTTCGGAAAAAACTTAAAACCCACTTGTTCTCTGAATCATTTGAATAAATCCGTAGCATGTGACAACAAAATAAATTATTTTAATTAAATTACAAATTTAAAAGCTTCAATTATATTAATTTAACAATAGAATCACTATGTAAAGCGCCCTTGATGTATTTTATTACGAAAATGGCGCTATATAAGTTATCCATAATAATAATAACAACAACTGGTACTTGAAGCGTAAGACGAATCATCTTACCTTCATGTAATAAAAATGGTCAAGAGACGCTGCGATTATTGTACCAATATTTCTAATACCAAATTATTATTTTTGATCAATAATTTGTAAACTGGTAATTTCTTATATTATTTATCTTTTTAGACTTTCTTAATTTGTAAATTAATAATTTTGTTTTAAATGCTCTCTATTGCTTATAATTATTCTTACGTGTATGTATATTTTATTTTATTTGTAACTAATACGTAAAAGGCACTAATTGTCGTTTATTTCAATAAAATACAATGCAGTGCCCTATGCACCATTAGGTGCGGAAGGGGAATGATTATGATGAAATTGTGTTTGTGCCAATTAAAGAGTTTTTTTTAACCTCTTTGAAAATATATTCTTGCTTCTAATCGTTACATTTGTATTCCAATAAAATAGTTCTTTATTCCTTCAGGGATAATTAAGCCATGTTTGTTCGTCTTTTCAGATTTTTCAGCCAGTTTTAAATTAATGAAAGTGAGGGTTTTAAGTTTTTACAAAAATAACTAAAATCCCCATCATAATAAAACCCGTATTGTTGTATAAAAATACTTGATTAAAAAAATATATTATCATTAAATAATTAATCATGTTCGCGAGCATTCTATATTTGATGCAGGTAGAAGTAAGTTATTTGAAATAATATATTTCGGGTCAGCAAATGCACGGCGTAGCATCGATCCACGGGAAGAAGTCTGAAGTTCGCCGAGGGGGAAAGGCGGGGGGGAAATAGAAACATGCACGTGGACAGGGTAGAGGGAGGTTGTATACCAGGGGCGAATAGTCCAAATAAGCGATTATGCGCAGCTTACCATTATATTTGACTTTAGATTCTAATTATAATAATAAAAATACGTATATAGATTTATTCCACTTTTATTTATAAAAAAAGCATTGACCGGGTTTCGTCGTGACCGACATCCTCAGACTGGTGGGAGACTTAACCAATTTCTATGTTGTATGTTATAAGTGCAAGCAGGGGTTATTATATAAAATCATAATTTTATAAACTCGTAATAGGGTATTTTCATAAACTGGGGATATGATTTTTAATGTATTCAGTATTTAAAGAATATTTTTACGATTCGAACCATATAACTATCAAAATCTGAAACGAATGTTTTCATTTATAATTTCCTATTTAAAGTTTGATAGAAATAAAACGGCCCGTAACTGGCCAAAAGGGTTGATGACGTCACGCGTGACTTATATATCCTACGTTCACTCAAATCCTATACTGAGATACTCCGACGCGGGCGGCTTGTGGCTTTTTATTTGTTTTTTCTAGTTAAATTTCGTCTTTTCCTTTGTTTTTTTTTGTTTTCATTTATAAACATCCATAGCATTATGACTAAAATTGGTTTTTTACAAGGGAAGTCCAATAACTTGCCCAAAATAGATATAATCATGATGGGTATTTTTTTCTCATCCAATACAAACTTTTTATGTTCGAGTATAGAAATGTAAAGGCCGTAAGGTAAGCAAATATATAATGTTTGCTTCCAGAATGTATTCATTCAAATAGTTGTATTATTTGCATGTACCATAAATATATTGTTTAGCGTACATTTAATGCAAAAGGGAAGTAACGTGACTTTGACACAACATAATCCATATAATACCATTACTTGTAAACATCTATGTTGCTCGAGTGTGTGTTAATGCCTTTTTTTATTAAATGTGATTTACTTAATATATCAGCTAGGGTAAATTACGGAGACAGTGCCATAGATTACATTCAAGTAAAACGGACGGGTGATATTTGAATGGTAAAAGGTCGAGTCACCCCAGCAGAACTTAAAGTTAGAACCAAATTGTACTCGGTGACGTTGATTTGCGATGAAGTCTAGGAAATAATAGATTTCTGCAAGTGTGAAGACTGTCCAGCATCTCAAGGTCAGTTGCCATTTTGTAAATGCAATAAATTTCACAAATAAATAAGGTAGGTTTTCATACAGCAATTTTTTTGTAATTTTATTTTTTATTCATATAGAAAACCAACAGTTTCACAAATTAAACTAAGTAACATAAGTACAGAAATATAATACAAATATAAACAATAACGTTCAAAGAATAAACTATTTTAGTATTGTAGTACCTGTCAAGCTTTATAAGTGTTAATTTCAGTACCTACTGTTAGTAAATGTTTATAGTCTACAGTCTACACCATAAATATATAGTATTTCGTACTGAACAAGACCTACGGAAAAAAGAAAAGTGGTTTGTTTTTTTTAACATCTCGTTTCATAACGTTCAAATGCGTTAAACCATTTTTTCTGCATTTTTTCATTAGGTACTAGGAATGGCGAAAAAAGCTTTATTTTGCGTCTTCACCGTAGTGTTTGTGCACATCGGAATTAAACAGTACTTGTATCTTATAACTAAAGACATTTTATGCGCGTTAACTAGTTAAAACAACCAATTACAACAAAAACAACACGTAGGCTATACAAATTCGTATGAATTTGTTTGAACGGTCAGTCAAATTCGTAACGCGTGACGTCACAAGCCCATACGGCATCCGAATGTTCGTTTTGGCGCCAATTCAAAGTATACGTTTTTAAACCGCTATGAAAAATTAACGCGTGGACATAAAAAAATAAAAACTGTACAGTTACCATCGTAATTTTTTTTTAAATTTTTTAGCAAAATAAAAAAAAAACGTGAAAATACCCTATTATGGAAATAAAAGAGTTTAACTTAAAATAATTTAAGTATTAAGTAATAACAATTGTATGAATTTAAGTTTTGTTTGAATGCATATAATAAAAACCGGTTAAAATAATATGTTTTTATGAAGTTTTATAATGAAAATGTATTTGAATTACATGTATTCAAATTTTATTAAAAATATAACACGATCCGCTGGTTGGTAGTTCCATCGACAGCTATGTCCCCTGGCCCGGGGCAATTAAGTGATTCTCTGAAAGCAAAACTTCCCGGCAGTTAATTCTTACGAGTAGTTTTATTGTTTATATTTTAATGGATACAATAATGGGGAATGAACGTGTGTGACCTGTTCGTTTAATATCGTTTAACCAAGAAATGTCAGTTTTATAGTAACCATGTTTATGGGAAAATAAAAAAAATAAATTATTGATTATAAATCACCACTACCGTTTATATCTTCCTACAAAAAAATATCTATGAAGTGCGTCCAGCGCCCAGCCCGTTCTCAGTGAACGATGAAACTACCCGATTACCTCAGCTTATTCTCCATACAAAAAAGTACACTATATTTTACGTCTTTAACCCAGTCGTATTTTTTTAGTACTAAAACAAGCTTGCAGATTACAAATATTATTTGAAGATTCTCTATTTGGTAATTAGTATTTCGAACATCATTTCCAAAGGACTATTTTTCATTGATATGATACCGTTGACATATTATGTATCACATAGGATATGTGGCGTTCGAAGTGGCCGTTTTTGGCATTATGCATTTTAAAACACACATACAAAAATTAAAATGTGATTTTTCTCAAGCCTGGGTGTTCTGTGATGTAATTCACCTCTGTAATTGGGCCTCTTGGCCTGTTGTGGTGCAAAACAAAACAAAAAAACAAAAAAAGGAATCGGCCAGTACTGGGTGTTGGCATTTCAATCATAATTCAAATATGTGCTGAATGTCACTGTGGTATTTTTCAATAAACTTTTGTACAAGTGTTGTATAAAAATACTGCTAATAGAGTTACGTATATCGCGAAGTTTTTAATAATTATTTTTTCAGTTGATTTTCACAGAACCACAAAAAATAACCATTTAGAATTATTATTACGTATGTTTATATTATATACCATACATCCTCACAGTTCCTATCATTTTGGAATTCAATGAGCTCTTGGATTTTTTTTGCAACTTCTCCAGAATTAGTGTTAAAAGGGTTGCAAATCAGTTTTTGGTCAAAATTGGCCTGTTTTGTTATATTCTGAGATATAATTATTGAATACATCAGCCAACATTTGCACATTTGCCAGCGGCGAGGGGCGCTACACCGCCCGCGTAACAAGGGATTAATATTATCCAATTGCAACAGAGATGGAGAACATTTTAGAGAAGGGAATATGGAAATCTAGGCATTTACAGGGCTTATGACCTGTCGTTGGCTGGTTCAAGTGCCCACTTTACACGCTGTGTAACATTCACCATTTTACCTATGTTTGAACATCCATATTTCTTCAATTCTTCCATCTGTTGATTTTATAGAAGTTAAAAAGCTGAAACCTTTTTTGTTAAGAGATTCGTTTGATCGAATTATTTCACATACTAAGCGGACTCGCGACGCCTGAAAACAATTTTCAATTTTTTAAACATCTTGGACCAGTTGGTTTTATTACAATATTTTGATTTTAAACTATTTTTTTTTTATTTGTTTGTTTAGTTATGACTGTTTTACCGAATGTATGATATGTAATGTAACGTAATGTAACATGTAGTTAAATTCGGATGGTTGAAAAACTGAATAAAAACGTTTATTCAGGCTTCAAAAAGCTCTGCTTCTCGGAACGCGAATAAAGGTTCTTTTCACGATACTAATAGAACAGCGATACAATTTGCAGGAAATAGGCGTCTCTGCTTTATGGGCGGTTAAAAACATTTCCAATAGTTATGTCGTATAGGTATAACAACGCACGAACACACATGCCTTGACTGCTTTGTCAATAAACTTTATTTGATTGATCTTATGGCAATCAAAATTGCAATTTCGCAATTTCAAACAAAACCGTTACTGACAGGATAACTGGGTTATTCCTGGATACTTATTAAATTTACATTTGAAATAATTACGTTTATAATAGACAATACACCCGTTTAGTTAAACGATGTTAGTAATTATGTATGTACTCGCATGTTTTTTATTATATTTTGTACCTCTTACATTATTTTTACATAACTTTTTCTTTTCTTATTCTTTAAATTTAAATTTATCTGGTTTCTATTTACTTTATTTTTATTACTGTATATAAATAAATGTATTTTTATTTTATTTGCAACTTCTAAGTGCCTAACATTTCTTAATTGTTAAATTGCTTTTTTTATACCGATAGTGTACTTAATCAATAGCTTACACCACTGTGGAAAATTCATATTGACTGTTTTCACAATTTTCGTTTATACATATTCTTATTTTCTCTATACAAAGTATGTAAAAACTGTTGTTTTTTTCTCAAATAAAAAAATATATATACATGTATATTATTACTAGCGAACCCGACTTTCTTTTGCTTTCCCTGCAATTAGCTTGAAAAAAGACTTTTCACTGATAAGTAGGTACCTAGGTACTAGGTGCTTGTTTATGATTGAATTCCAAAATAAAAAAATATGAATATTCAAATATTGAGTTTAAGTAGGTATCTAAGTTACTTGTTTATGGTTGAATTCTAAAACATAAAATAAATCATTTTTAAATGTGGAACTCTTTTTGCAAATGTCAAACAACGCTCTTCTCACTAACAGGGGTTAACTTATGTAGGAATACGATTTATTTTTAATGTATTGAATGTCAGTTAATATTATTTTGGTATTATAAAAAATCCAGTAAAAAGAAATAAATGGATAGAAATTATTAGGAGTTTAAGGATAGAATCTGATTCGAGATCTACAAAAAACAAATGGTGTTTGTAAACATTAAAAAACAAACTTTTTTTGTACAGAAAAAAACAACATCCTTACTTTTTTTTATACGTGCATTCTCCTCGAAAGCAACACGGTCGATTGATAAATAAAACGTTTATGCTCCTAACTTATTATTTTTTTAATATTAAATTGAAGATTTTAATATCTACGAACGCGCGCAGCGAAAAGACCTACATTTCTCTGAAAACCGCGCGTAAATCGGTTAAGCCGTTTAGGGGGAGTTCAGTGACATCACACGTATAGAAGAATTATATACATTAAGATTTCAATTGGTGGATATTGCAAATATACGCCGGCTTCACGTAGGATTCTTATCGTTTAAATTTATGAAAATATTTTGATTTAGAATATTTTTATTTAAGGGCTTAATAAATAACCAAGTCAGGGTGTTTGCCTACCACTCGTGATTGGCATTTCAACGGCGCTTTTACTTCAATATTTAATTTTGCATGACACCTGATAGATTAGACAATATATTTATTTATAGTATTAAAATTATTTTTCACTGCCTTTAATATAGTTTATCGTGAAGGAATGATGAATTAGAAAAAAGAAATGATTCATTTGAAACTTTTCGTTCTAACGAGCATTCATTTGCTTATTTTAAACCCTACTGTGTTTTCAATGTAAAAAAAAAAACGTTTGACCGTTGTTCTATAGATGATTTTTAAAATTATATATTTTCGTGTAACGTAAATTAGGTAATGATTGCCCGCTTAAGGAAATTTTGACTTTAAATGATTGTAGGTTTGACCGTACTCATCCAATAACAACAAAAGAGTTAAGCATCAAATCTTCATATATTTATCTATTATACCTTTACATTTAATCGCTTCACTGTATTAGTGATTTTTTTTTAACATTAAAAAAAATCTCATAAAATCACAGTGATTGCCCACTTTTTTATAGTGATTGCTACAACTAAAGATAGTGATTACCCATTTTAGTATTATCGTTAAAAAACTATGAATTAAACAACTTTTAAATACAAAATTTTTACGTCAAGCTAAAAATGAAAAAAAAAACATACATAAACATAAATAAGATTTACAATAACTTTTTTTTAGCTAAAAATATTTTTTTAAATATATGTTAACCAACAAAATTTTAAGTTTGTCCAAATTTTTATAGACAAGGACTGGATTCAACTCCCTGGGGAGCTGTTTATATTAACATACTACAACAGAGATGAAGAACATTTAAGTTCTATACTTCACAAACATCAACAGATGAAAGAATTGAAGGAATATAGATGTTCCAATATGGGCAGAATGGTGAATGTTACACAGTGTGTAAAGTGGTCACTTAAACCAGCCATTGACAAGTCATAAGCCCTGTAGATGCCTAGACTTCTATATTACCTTCTCTTAAATGTTCTTCATCTCTGTTGTAATATGTTAATATATGTTAACATTAAAAATTTTAATAAAAGGTAATTTATATAATTTTGATACATTTCTTCAACAGACTCTGAATCTCCTTCTTGAAAAGAAACAAAAATTGATATGTAATAATTGCCCATCACAAATTTCAATGATTGTCCGGCTGGGCAATCATTTAAATCTGAAAAATTGTATGTGACAGTGGTTGCCCACCCAGTTAAATCTAAAATAAGATAGGTACATAGGTTAGAAATTAACTGACTACCCCCTGGTACTATTTATCTAACAGTAAAATCATGAATCAATTATTAAAAAAACATAATTTAGAAACATAAAACATATTTACAAAAGTAAAACGTTAACAAATTCCGTAAGAAATACTTGATGAATTGAAAAAAGGTCGGCAAGCTTCACAAAAAAAATTTTACGTCTCAGAAACGTCACGCTTTCTGTCGGTAAAGTAGATTTTGTGTTTGTTTTGAAACAATAGTCATTTTTCAATATTTTGGTCAACTTTTTAAATGCGTTTTTAAAAAAAGAGCGATCAAAGTGATAGCGGGCAATCACTATTGGGTGGGCAATCATTGTCTACTTTACCCTACATATTTACGTATTTCGCTGTACTTAACCATGATTATATCATTCTTTATTATTTTATATATGTAATACATATCATTATGGACATCATAATTTCGCAATGTAATCACACGTCATCAAACGTCAATCCTGACTATAATAATGTTCTGATAACGTACGATTAATATTAAATTTATTACGATCCGCGTCACAGCTCGTAAATCGGACCAATAGCTTCATAAATCTTACTATACGAGTAACAATAAATGTTATCAATATTTTGCGGTCATTCTGTACCAAGATGCCGAAGCTTTTTCGGGCCTTAAGCATGTGTGAATGAATATTTTCGTTATCCTCATATTTGTACAAATCTGCGAGCCATCGAGTTTGTCATTCGATCGTACAGACGGGTGAAAGAAAAATTTTAAAATACTCCGCGTGTGGTGACATCACAAGTTCTCTTCGGTGAGTTTTGCTGATTCTCACAAACTGGATTTTTTTTTACAAATCACTGGCGTTCGAACTTCGGACCTCTGATCCGTGAGTTCGCGACCCTGGCCACGGAACCACAACCCGATTTTATCATGATGAATACAGGGATGTGCATATTTGAGCGTGAAAATTGTTATTATATTTTTTAAGAAAGTCGAATTTTTCATCGGCAATCGTAAATGGTTTTACTGTCGATTGGAGTGTCGCCAGTATTTTATTATATCGGGAGTTTGCCAAATATTAGTGAAAGGTTTGAATTTTTGAAAAATGTTTAATGTACCATTTTTCATGTTGAAAATTTCTCTGATCACTCAAATTTAAACCAAACTTAATATTACCGTCAAACAAATAAGGAAACTAACTCGTGCGTTTAATTTCCATACTTTTCATTGTAATTTATCAAGTTTTTTTGACTTCTTGCCAAAACATTCTTAAACCAAGCTACTTTAATGATATTATCGATGACTAACGAAAGGAATTTAAAAATAAAAAATCTAGTATTATTATTGTCGTTCGAACTCGTGAGTATTTTAAATTTAATTGATTCTTACAATGCGTATACATAATACTATATCCTTCGCTATTTAGGGTTGGTAACATTGCTAATGAGGAACTTCAGCCCTACGGGAAATTGGATACAAAAAATGTTTTCTGGTGCGCGATAAAAATTAGAGCATTAAATTGTACCTCAAAATATCTTGAAAATGTACGAAAAAAAAAAAAAAAAAAATATTTTAATAAAAACGCACTACTTTGAATGACGTCACTGGTTTATACGAACCATCCAATGATATGAGAGCTTCGAAGGATATCCGGTTTGGTCACCGTAAACGAACCAATCAGAAGAACTGTCAGAGATCAACCTCTGACGTCACGCGCGGAGTTATTTCAGAAATACAAAACTTCAAAAAAATCATAGCGCTTATAATACGATATATGAAAATAAACAAATGAAATTTTGCTTAGTTTAATATTCTATTAACCAATAAAAAAAGATAAAAAAGACACTGAACTTCCTCATTGCGTAATGTCGTGAGGAATCGCTTGGTACTTTATAGTAAAAATTTAATAGAGAAGCCGTTTAACTCTATTTGCATAGAACAAAAGCGTTCCTAACTTTTTATTTGGTTTTTAGTTTAACAACAAATGTGTAACGGGCGGTTTCGGTTTGCGCTTGCAACTATCAAACGGAGTACCTACGGGCCGTTGTTTTGCTGTAAACTGTAGCTAACTTGATGGTTGATAATTACATAAAGTTTTTTTGTCTATATGGGCGACACTATTAGACAGTGACGTGTTATTACTCATATTCTTGGTACAATCTAAAAAATATTACTATCTTACTTACTTGTTACTATCTGTATTATTTTTATTGGTAATATAATTTCAAACACGAGATAAAAAAAAAAATATATTTTCATATATTTTTACGCAAGTTTTAGTATATAAATGCTTGTAGTATATAAGTTACTTTTATTTTTTAAGTGAAAATGCATCCAAAAGACAATTTATTATTTAATAAAAGTGTTGTAAAAGAAAGACTATAATGATCAGACTCTTATCAGCGCGATGGTCTCGGAGGAGAGACAGTACAGGGTAAGAATTCACCATATTATATTTTGTCTAGTATATATCTATTTATAGTCAGTGTGCCTTTTATTTAAAATTCCACTGCTTTTGTCTTATTTAATACATTCCATTTACATGTCTTATAAATAGCATGATTATTATGTTTCTGATATACAACTACTTAGTACAAAAAAATAAATAGGTTTACTGTTCTTAACTCTTAAAAGACTGTGGTAAATAATCCCTTTGCGCGCGGTGATGTAACATTGTGTTACCACTAGTAAAAGACGGAATATTCTAAAGTTCAGACATTTGAAAAAAAAAAAGGGAACATTCTGTTTAATCATTCTTCTTCCATAATTTAAGCAAATAAACATATAATTTAGTCCCATTATGGCAAAATTAATTAAAAATCATAAATTCGCCGCTCATATTACGCGCGTGCGTCCCCCATCACTATCATCAACCGACTGAAGACTGAATTTGTTTTACACAACACCCGCCACAGAACGGCGTCTCTGTCTTTCTTGTTATGAGTTCTCTCCTCGTGCTCTCTCTTATACAGATGCGTTGCTGAATTAGCGGACACTCATTCTTCGCATGGCAAGGATAAATATTTTTTGTATTAACATCCAGCATAGTTGTACAAATTTTACTTTCTAAATCCGGTGTGAACATGTCTATTTGGAGATTAAAAAAATACTAGTTCATCATTTAAAAAAATAAGAGAGATATATTAAGTCTTGTGTCCTATGTCGACTAGTGTGACATCACAGCCACACAAGAGTTAATAAGGGGGAGATTACCTACCCTTTTCTAAAATTAATCATTTTATCCTTCTGCCATACAATGTACGTATAATACTCTATGCAACGGCATATTTTATGTAGACGTCGTGTTTATTACTTCACAGATAAGATTTTTATAATGTTTCGTTAAAACATATTTTTCTTAGAATTTGCCATTAATTTTATATTATTCTTTATTATAATCATCCCTAATAGTATATACTATATATTAGTAGCACTAACGTAAGAATATAACAGTTCGTAATATACGCGGTATTTTAGAAGTAAATGTAGACGGGCGGTGACCTGAATCATTAATTTATTACCTCCCACTGTACCTATAAGACAATACACTCCGGGAGATTATAAGGCGTAAAACAGGACATAGTTATTGCGAAAAAGTCGGTGAATAATTGATTCCTATTTATAAAAGTGTACCATATTTCAAATGTAGGCAGAGCAATAAAATATAATCTTTAATTTCCGCGACAGTTACAGACAGTTTAATTCGTCCAAAAGCCTTGTACCGGTACGAGTATTTGTGCAGAATTTGTGTTTTACCGGATCTCGACTCATCATTCTTCATTTCTTAAGCTCTCACAAAATGTGTCGATTAAACAAAAAAACTGCTTAACTAAAGTTTCCGTGTTACTTCGTGAATTTCTAGACAAAAATAAAAATACATATCGTTGCGTTTGGGAAACAAAGTTCGATCTGACAAAATATGTTTTTTACATTGAACTTTTATTATATCTATATTTAAATATTGGTTATTGTTAACGAAAAGGCGGACTGTAAATGAAAATCGAATTTCATTCAGTTTTGTGGATTGGGAAATATTTGAGAAACGATAGGAATATGGAATGAATACCTACCTTTAATATAATCTGAATGTTCTTCAATTTCTAGCACTGGATCACAAAATGAACTATAAAATGAGACAATGTTTTCCACGACGCGCGACGATTCCAACCACTTTTTATCTGATTTTATGTCAAGTCAAAAATGTTGTTTGGTTTTTGTTCTAAATCCGAATCTTCTAATTTTGAATATCTTTTATCTTGATGTTAGGTAGGTACCATAAGGATGGGTCAAAGGAAGGATAGGAACGAAAGGTAATCGGCCAGGAAGAGTATCGATAAATGCTGTTATTTACTAAACAGTTATATCTGCATCAAAATTTTAAAGAAAAACTAAATCAATCCTTAATTATTATTAAGTTTATTAAAACAATCTTAATAAAAGATTATTAGATAAAATAATGTCTTCATTTCAAACTTTCATGTCTCAAAAAAATTATGAATCTACGTAGAACCTTGTTTCCCAAACGTAACTATATCCATACGTACCTACGATTTGCTTTGGTGTGAAACTTTATTTGTGAAAGAAATATTCATTACCTGGGGTGCTATTTTAAACCGCTCTCGCGGCACGAGAAAACAGTTTTTCCGGTGAATTTTGTTTGTAAATACGCGAGATAATACGGCCGCGAGGGCGTTTAGAATACCACCCCTGGGGGGGGGGGGGGCTATTCTAAATCTTCTCGCGGGGGTTAAGAAGATTTCTACTGTATATAACGTGGAGATTTTTTTTTGCGTGCGACTATACTTTGCTTCATAAATGACCACACTGATTACGTCAAATAAACAGTTTTATTGGTAGTAAAATGTGTGAGCTGTTCTAATAATATTATTTTGTTTTTTTTTCTACTTTTTTTTTTCCTCACTATTATTTATATATATATATATATATATATATATATATCTGTGTGGATATAAGTATGAATATGTATCATTTTATGGATATTTTTTAGACTCCATAAGTATATTTTAAATCATGTAAATGAATGCCTCGACATGGGTTGTACCCATTGAGGTATTCACATAAAACAAAATAAAAAATTTATGTTTGATGTGAAATAAAAAAATTTAAAAAAAAATTGACATTTCATTCTTTGACATTATAATACTGTTAAAAAAAACAAATACGGTTTGGTCAATTCAACCTAATTCAGTGTTTTGGGTAATGATTAAGGTCGCAATAATGTTCTGAATGAAAATCGTCATGTTTTTTTCAAATGTTCGTATTTGATGTTAATCATCAGTGTGGCCATATATGAAGCAATAATCGCACGCAAAAAATAAATATTTTTCCATGCAATGTCTAATTCAAATAGTAATGATTGCAATGTTTGTTTGTTTATAGTGGCAGTCGCCAGAACTCGGCCACCGTGGTGGGGAGGGAGGAGCAAGTTGCCCCCACTCCCGGGGAGCCCCCCACCGCCGCCCCAAGCTCGCCCCTCACCACCCTCCCCAGGAACAAGGATGGCACCATCGACTATGACGGTCAGTCTCTCAAACTGTCTAACTTTCGCGGAATAACAAAAAAATTTGCTTAGCAGAACTGAGCAGTACCTACACCTTAATACTTTTCTCCGTTTATTTGAAAGCTCTAAAAGTATTTTAATGAAGAAGTTTAATTGAGATAAATCATTTACGCTCCTAACTTTTTTTCTACTTAATAAATTGAAGATTTTTTTTTAATAAAAAATAAATATTTGCTTATAATTTACCCAAATATTTCAATTTTGGTGGCCATTTTCAACGAGTTTTAAATAACTCACTATTAAAAAATGGAAATCAAGTTGGAGTAGAGTGGGGTTCGTACCTCTGATCCGTGAGTCCACAACACTAGCCACGAGACCACAACCCGATTAATTTCAAAAGCCATAAATATTCCGAAGGCAAAGCTCATCATTTTGCTGAAAACCGCATGTAAATCGGTCCAGTAGTTATTCAGTCTATCGAGAACACACATACAAACATCGCCTTTTATATATATAGATTATCAGCGCTATGATTTTTTAAAGTTTTATGTTAATTTTTTTCATACTTGCGTTCTCAGGAATTGCCCAAATATTTCAGTTTTTGGGCCATTTTCAGCTAGTTGTAAATAACTCACTTTTACAAAATGGTAATTAAATTGGGGTAAAGTGGGATTCGAACCTCGGTACTCTGATCCGCAAGTCTGCTACACTAGCCATGGGAACACAACCCGATTCAATTTTGAAATAACCCCACCTGTGATGTGAGTTCTGTTGATTGGTGAGTTGGTTTCCTGTTAAACGGAAATCTATCACAACACTCTCATCGATTGATTCGGAAGAACTAATGACGTCAGTCAAAGTACCTCATTTTCAATAAAATCATTTTGTATATTATTATTCTAAAAATTATTGATTGTGTCTGTCATGCACGGGCCCACTCGGAATCCACTCGGTCCGATAAAATTGGGTGGGTGGATACTTATTTATTATAGTAAAATAAATAAAACAACTTTGTTTTTCACCACAATTTTTTTTTTTTTTTTTTACCGACCGGTTTCAAAATTCATACTTATTTATTATTTTATTTTTTGGTTTTATTTATTTAGTTTCTACTCGTGGGTGAAATTTTTGTATAAAATAACAATTTAAATTATCAAAAAAGATAAATCCGCCCTATGTTATTTAATACTGCCGTGCTATGTTGAACATTCAACTAAATTAACGGATAGGAATTTTAGCTCTATTCTCTAAGTAAGTGTGATTCGTTTTCGTACATTGAAATTCGTCGTCTAAAGCTTGGGTTGAAGTGATCTGAAACTATAGGAATACACATGCGTCATTGAAGTGATCCGAAACTTTAGGAATACATGGGCGTCTTAAATCAACTGGTGAGACGGAGGCAACGTTCTACAAAGTTGGCAGTCTCTTTCGTTTCTTATGTAATTTTATAACTGTGAACGCGTATACATAAGGAATGCGCTGTCAAATATTTTTGGGTTTTAAAATTCAATCTTATATTATTCAATTGGATTTTGAATAGTATGAAATCAAAAAATCTAAAGAGCCAACCCAGCAAATAACAGTCAACTATCGCCGGCTGTTATCTGCTAGTTTTTATTACTTCTTTCATACATTTTTGGAAAACTTTGCTGTACAATGAAATGCTCTATTTTTAACTGTGATCACGTCCGATTTCACGTAGCACAGAACTTCCTCACCTTCAATTTTTCTGCATATTATTTATGAGAACGCATGTAATTGGACAATAAATCTTCTGTTGTTTTTCCGAAGAAATAAATAAAATAAAATATATTTTGTAATTATTAGAATCATATGAGATTTCCTGTCTGTTGGGTGGGTGTCGTGTCTTGCCTTTCTACAAAATACAACTTAATCATACCTATCAATCTTGTGTTTTATAACTAGAAGTGGATTTTTTGTTATCAATAAAACTCTAATTCACTATTTGCTCAGAATAAAGTAAAAATGAATATTCTATCTGTAGCATGTAACTTTTGAACAATGACGGCAATCCCTCTCGTTATATTTTTATTAAGATGTTTTCAAAGTTTGAATTTGTGTCTGGTGGCGTTCTTAAAAACATTTTCCTGAAAGTTTTTAAAAGAAAATTTCATTTTACGAATTTGTTCTTATTAGTTTTTCATTCTACTCGCAAAAGTTTTCTTTTCGTTCTTTTTGACTTTACAATATTATATCTCCCACTGCTGCTGGTTTTGGATTGCTACTTTGACTCTGTTAGTTATATCTTTAAGATATTATCCTACAATAAATCGTAAGTTTAGTTTGTTAGTTCTGCTCAGTAAAAATTGTAAACATGGGCATAGTTTTATTCGCTTATCAATCAGTTTAGTATCATCCCTTAAAAAAATACTGGTTTATTTCATAAAACCAGTAGGAAAAAAACATAAACTTAATATGCTTTTATCAACAAATTTACAATTTAAATATGACTTTTTGTTAGTCTTGGTTTGATATCTTTATTTTTATTTCTTAGAAAAGTGTGTGTAGTTTTAGGAATATAAACATTCACCAATAAAATTCATATTTAGATTAGCAACTAGTAACGACATGTATTTTACTTCTCTTTACTTCTGTTCAATCTATGTTAGCTTTAGTATTAAGGAGAGAGAAAATAGGTTTATAGAGTAGACCGAAACACAGACAGATATGTTTTTGAGTACACTTGATGTTTAAAATGACTTATTCCTTTATTTTTCTCTTTTTGTTGTATTTTTTAACTTTTTATTTTTATCTATTGGCTTCTCTGTGATATTAAATGCATCCAACAAATGTAAGACTTAAAGAAAAAAACGTTTTTCTTACTCGAAACTAGAATAAAAAAAAAAAAATCTACTATGTATATCAATAAAGACCCTTTTATAGTTCATGTAAATTATGATTACTAGAAATATTTTGTAGTGTTTGATAACAATGCACTTATATCTTAATTGAAATGACCGTTTGCGTTCTTATAATTTACAAAAATATTCATTTTGTTATTTTCAATCAGTAATTAATAACTGTTTTAGAACATTGAATTCAAGTTATATTATAGAGTTAGCAAAAAAATATGTTTGTAATTTTTTTCCTAAAATAGGTGAATTTAAGAGTTTATAAAAGTTAAACTGAAGTTAAATACAAAAACCAATTAAAAATATGGATCTTGATAACTCCCTAGGGAGTGAAATCCTGCCTGTCTACAAACATTTGGACATGCTCAAAACATTGTTGAATAAAAAATTAACTGGTATAAAAGTTGAAAAATGTTTTTTGGCATTGCCAGTAAGTAAAATAATTTGGCCAGATGTATCTAACCAACATTATTAAAAGTTTTCTCTTTTACTTCACAAAAGTCAAAAGATGGAAGAGTTGAGTAAATGCGCATGTCTAAGCATAGGCAGAATGGTGAATGTTACACTGTGTGTAAAGTGGCCACTTAAATCGCCAATGACAGGTCATAATCCCTGTAAATGCTTAGACTTCCATATTACCTTCTCAAAAATATTTCCCTCTCTGTTGCGATAAGTTTTGAAAAAATGTTCATTTACTTTTCCGAAATTGAGATTTCTACAAAAATACGAGATGGCAATTATGTAAAATAAATGAAGTTTTACCCATTGCGCCCTTTGATTTCAGCCCTTTACGAGTGTGAGAGCGATAGTGATATTGGCTCGATGGAAACACATGGATCTGTCATCACGCATTTACTATCACAAGTCAAGATTGGAATGGATCTTACTAAGGTATGCGCACATTTTATCATTCTGTGGCTTGGATTTAAGAGATTTAATTTTCTTCTTTCCAAAATTTTGTAGAGGGTCGAGGTCGATTGAAAAAAATGTAAAATTAACCGTTTTATAAACGCATGCATAATATGTAGTATAATATTAATTATCAAGCAGGTCAAACAGTTTATTATTATTTTATTTTTTTTATTCATATTTTTCGCTTACAAACTATAATTAATAATAAAAATAATGTGACCTCACTGGGGTTTCCCGTGCCGAGGACACTTAACAATTTAGTTTTTTAAAATTACATTTGAGAATAAACAAAGAAGACTAACTTAAAAAAACAAACATAATTAACAAATATTCAGACAGTTTTAAAAACAAGGTATTTATGTACATCTATATTATTTATATTACAAAACACAATGAAAATAACATAACAAAAACCTAACATAAGCTATACAGTTGTGGAGCAGTCAATTCAGTATTGGTATGGGCGAATGAGACAATCCATTTTACTTCTACCTAGCTCCACTATCCATTTTTTTATAGCCTTTTTAAACTTTTTCTCATTACTAATTGCTTTAATAGGTAGTGGAAATAGGTTATAGATTTTAATTGAATAATACTCAAAATCCCTTTGTCCGAAAGTGGTATTAGTTTGTATTTGTTTAAGTTGTCTATGTGTTGAGGATCTAGTGATTATATTATTTGTATGTGATGTATTGTGGGGGCTATGTCTTTCATTTGAGTAAGAGTAGTTTTTGAATCTATAAGTGAGAACACCACGAAATTGCTAAAAACCTTCAATATTGCAATTTACAACATTGGACCTTTTTAGATCCAAGCTACAGAATTATTTCTCAAAAAATTTACCAAGTTCGGTACCATGAACACATTTTAGTTTTGACGTTGATTTAAAATTGACAAACTATTGTTTTGATAATTTATTTCTACTTTATGTGCTAGTGTTTTTGTTACCTAAAATTATGACAATTTTCAGGTTGTTTTACCTACGTTCATTTTGGAAAGGAGATCACTCCTTGAAATGTATGCGGACTACTTTGCTCACCCCGATCAATTTCTTAAGTAAGTTTTATTTGTATTTACGTAATATATAATTATGTCCCACCATATCGGAATGCGCCTAATCAGTGGTAATGTTCTCTATACAAAACAAACACTATGATGCCATTCTCTTTTATTTCAATAAGTTGACAAGAGTGAAATTGTTGAATTTTATGTTGTTAACTATTAAGATCTCCTCAGCCAAATAATAAGCCTTAAAATTGTATGAATTTACAAAACCTACACTAAAAATTTCCAAACGTTTTTATGCTTATTATTTTATGACTTGTCCCAATATTTTTATTTTTGGCATTGTAAATAACTGTGCTATTATATGAAGAATAAATTCAGAGCAAACTTCGGGCATCTGATCCTGGGCTCGTATTGCAATGTGAAGTAAATATCTTCAATTGATGGTCTCTAAAATTAAATTCTGCATGAAAAATCAAATATTCACATAACATAACATCGAAACATGTTCAATCACAGGTTACCGACAAGGATACTTTGAATAATCATATAAATGTGCACATTTTCATTCAGAAAATCCGATTTTACTTTATGGATAATTGAAGAGAGTTCTTCCTTCTTCCCATTGTAATTAGGACCTTGGAGTTTGTGACACATTTTTTTACTAAATTGAAGGAGCCTTCGAGCTCGTTAAGGAAGGCATACAATAAGAATTGAAATGAAGAAGCCCGATGCAGCCAATGAAAAAGTTCAGTCCCCTTTTTAAAAAAAATGTTTTTTAATAGATCATCAAAGTAGGCCAAACAAATGTATTTTATTTTTATGTATCGCATATAATTTCTATGATCGTAATTTTGAAAGTCCCCACTGAAATTCCGAACCTACACCAACCGCGACGTCACGAGTTCAGGTCGCTGAGTGTGACACTTTCAAACCGTTTCCGACACGAAAATTGAACCCCATACAATTTTAAGAACAAATTATTTGTACCCGCTAAATTTGTCAAAACACGTTAAATGTCAAAGAAAGAAAATCTGTTATCGGTTGCCACAACAACATAACAACGCTTTGATTTATTGCTTATCGCAAACACATAGTCACATGTGACCTTGCAAAGTTGTTTGTTTTTATTAAAACCATTTTTATACATTTTTTCATACGTTTTTGAGAAACTTTGCTGTTCATTTAAATGTAATTTTTACCACGTGTATGAAAACTTTTTATATCCAATTTCCCGTAGCACTGAACTTCCTCTTTAGCTCTTTCTACAACAACCCCATGGCGGGGGAGATGTTGCACGTCTCTGTATAGTGTTTGTATCTGGTCGCAGGATAGCGGATATGGCCACCCCCCGAGAGCGCATGGTGCAGGTAGTGCGCTGGTACCTCAGCTCGTACCACGCCGGGCGCAAGTCTGCCGTAGCCAAGAAGCCCTACAACCCTGTGCTGGGAGAGGTGTTCTGCTGCCACTGGCAGGCCCCCCCCTCCAACGCAGCCCCCGCCGCATCCCAGCCCCCCATGACTCCTGGCCCCCTGCCCTGGTGTGGCCCTGATCAGCTCACCTTCGTAGCCGAGCAAGTCTCGCATCACCCCCCGAGTGAGTGACATATCATGTAAACGGAACCATACCAATATTTTTACCGATAACTTTTGGTTCTGTGATAGACATTTTACTTTGTAAAAGCGTTGTTTTAAAATGACATTGAAATAAACTCAATTTCATAAGAATCCGATCCTGCATGGAGGATGGATTTTAAAAATTAAAATGTGAAATTTTAATATGTTATTTCTTTAACAATTGTAATCAGTATTGTAGACTGAAGGTAGAATAACATTACAAAATTAAAAGTTAATAAGAGCAGATAGCTGCTAAACTGCCGATATGTACAGCAAAATATGTCCATATTATGTTCAGTAACCAATTTGCCCTATAAATGGGTGAATTTCGACTTACAGTCGTATGGTTTCTGGGTGGATAAAATTGCATTAAATTGATCTCACTCTAGTATAGTTATTGAAGGTATACAAACTGATTGTCCTGTAATATTACTTACCATATTTCACCGATTATAAGATGTATTTTTTAACTCTAATTACCATTCAAAATGTCAGCTAGAAGACTGGATTAGAACACATTTAGGAAGAATCACGTTGATATTTTTCACCATTCTCCTTAGTGATGTCGGCTTTCCTCTGCCAACTCCTGCTCACCCCTGTGTATACCACCGTGAATCTTCCAAAATATGTTCTTCTCTACATTTTGATACTTCGTTGAATAGAAAAGTTATTGTGTGTCCAGAAGAGCCCAGAAACAGCTGCTGTATGTAAATTTGACCTAAGTGAAGCGAATATTTGTCATTGGAGAATTGATTGTATGCCAAATATTTTCTTGCAAACCAACAACTACTCTTAAAGGCACTGAGGATGCATTTTATGGGAAGACAAAGACAATGACTTGTCAAAAAGTAATGCATACAGAAATAACTGACACTGAATCTGGGGAAAAATCAGACTCTGATGAGTAAAGTGATAGTTCATAAATAAAATGCCTACTTTTAAAATCGTTTTTATTATGATTGTATGACTGTCTTTTTATAGTAAATTTTTTTTCCAACCGTATTTTTTTTTGTCTACAAATAATGGTGTTTTTATGCGATGGCGTCTTATAATCTAGAAAATATGATAATGATGTAAGTTTAAAAGTGGTGTTGTAAATTACTTCACAATCACACTGATCCTCCTCCCATTTTTCTCTCGTTTAGGAAACCGGCTAGGAAGCTCACTTGTTCTGTGAACTATTGATGATTAAATTTATTTAGTATTTTCATGACAGTCTTGATGTCCTTAATGGTGGGCAGAGTTTGATGAACTTCTCAATTTTATATTCATTGTTAAAAATATGCTTTGTTATTGCATTGTGTTTTTTTTAACATGTTTCAGTATCGGCATTCTATGCCGAGCATGTGAACAAACGCATATCATTTGATTCCTGGGTGTGGACCAAGAGTAAGTTCCTGGGACTATCTATCGGTGTTCACAACATTGGCCGAGGGACGGTCAGCTTACCTGAGCTGCAGGAAGATTATGTTCTTACTTTCCCTAATGGCTATGGCAGGTATGATTTTTATTTTTCCAAATATTTATCCCATCAATTAAATTTTAATGCTCTACGTGTAACATAATTCAATTTATGTTACACGTAGAACATAAAGGTCCAAAATTAGATGGATTAGAAATTTTTGAAACAAATAGAATTAAAAATAATAGCAATAGAATTTTAATGAATCAAAAGATAGAATTTCAAAACTTACTCCTATTAGCCCCCTTAGTTTGTGTTTACCCTGTACACGACAATAAAACAATAAATATTTTTATAATGTACAACCTTAGAGTATATATATCTTAGAGTCCGTACTATTCCAAAGTTTGTAAGAATTTTTGAAAAGAGGGCGTGGTCGTTTGTTTAGTGAAGACGTTTGTCGTTTCCAGATGTTTATAAAACAGGGTTGTCACAAATGCACGACTTAGGCGATTTTTTACAGAGATTGGTAAAGAGTAGGAAGTACAATAAAAACGTTTATTTTAATTTAGTAACAACTTTACTAAAAACATTTTTAATACATAAAAGTAAGCAATAACAAACATTATAAATAACATTGTTGGGTACATAAATTAATTTTATAAACAAATATGCATTTACATATAATAAACAAGTAAAACTGCAATAAAGTAAATTTATTGAGTTTGAAAATTAACCAATTTGTTAAAATATTGGCTTACTCTGACGGCAGGTTGTAACTTGCATCTTTAAAAACTGGTTAAACGGGGTCTCCAATTCCAAAATATTTTCCAAATTCGTTGTTTGATTTGAAAACTGAAAACAGTAATCTGCATTAAATTTTTTATTTAAACTTGTATCTTTGTATAGAGTGAAGATACCACTTCCAATTTAGTGATTTGGAGAAATCACGCCTTTCACCAAAGAGGTAGGCAGAGAGGATAGAACACCAAATCACTCTGTCTTTGCATGTAGATCTCGCTTCCTCTACATTCATACATCTTCTCATGCACGTACACTGATTTTTCCGACTTTATGGTATATCAATATGAAATAAATGTATATTTACCCATAGCGAGTTAGGTTTTTGGAAACATGGGGGGGGGGGGGTACGGCACCATTTATTACACTTACCAAATAATTTGTTTTTGTCCAAATTAATGGACAGAAAGTGTTTGGAACACACGCAATTGTTATTAAACTCGACAGTTTGCATGTTTTTAACATTTTAAGAAATATTTGGATTGAAACGTTTAAAAAAATATATTTAAATCACATAAATCCAATGTATAAGGTATTTGAATTACACAGAAACAAATGCTATAATAATTTCTCAAATGATAGTAGAAAAATAGTGGTGAATTTATGTTGAAAACTACCAAAAAACGTATTTATTTGAAAATGTACAATATTTGATAAATACCTGTGATAACTGAAGCGTTTTCTCCCTTTTCCAGTTCTATTTGAACATCCTTTCGTGGCACAAGTCGGCATAATGAATTTTGATGTAATTAGCACTAAATACGTTAAACAATCATCAAAATACCGACCGAGCGTTTGACAGTTTGAAACAATACTGGCCGCGTACTTAAAAAATGAGCATCGTAAAATTCTAAAATCGACTACAAAACAAAAAATGAGGACCGTACCCACAGATTTTTTTTGTCTCCCTTTCTCTCATTTAGAACATATTGTAAAAAATGAGTCCGCTACAACCGGCCACATGCATTAGATTGGTAAAATGTTTTGTTATCCCTCTATATATGTAATACTCTTAAGTGTACAACACTGAAATATTATTATATCTCTTTTGACTTGTTTTTTTTTTAATGTGCCTATATTTAGAATAATATATTATTTAGTTTTGTATAACACTGTATAGTATTTACCCATCTGAAGATTCCCAGGGGTGAAGGCGCTAATTGGTCAAATAAATAATTGGAAGTGTACCAAATATTTTAAATTTATAACTTATAATCAAATGTGTACACTTATTTAAGCAATAAACAAATAAATATAAGTTATTACGTAATTTAACGTTATATAATTCAACCTTGAAAATGTGCAAAATTATAAATATTTTCTTACATCAGATATAAAAAATGAAATTAATTTGTTTACACTGATGAGGCAAACTTTAAAAAAATATATATACACGTAACACAACTTTGTTTTTAACCACTAACCACTTTGGGTTTACCAACGGGTCGACCTTGTAGTCCATTGTTTGCCGATATATTTATGAACGAATTAAAGAATGAAATATATTAAAGTAATTCACCACTTTTGTATCGTATCATATTATAGAAACACTTATGAAATGTAGATGATATTTTTTGCCTTTTTACAGGACGGACTGAAAACTTCAGACATTCCTTAGTTTTTTTAATTAATTACATAAAGAAATAAGGAAATAGAAAAAGTTAAAATCTAACTTTCTTGACTTGTCTTTATTGGTATGATTCACCGTTTATTAAATATCCCAAAGTCAAAAAATAATTTTCTGAGAGAACTTAACACGATCGAAACGATGGCTTTTAATAATGGGTATAACCTAAATATAGTGGATAATATTTAAAATAAAAAACAAAAACAAAACATTCATGGTGAATATTTATATTCAAGCAACATAGATTTAAATGACAATAAACAATCGAGGAGATTTTTGTATGTTAACAATGTAAGCAACCAAATTTTAAAAGATTTGCCCAGCAACGTGAGAGGTAGGTGGATTTAAATTTATTATCAAGAAAGTGAATAACAAACTTGTTTCTGAACCTGACAATGTGTTCCTCCAACCTGTATCAAGCACATTTGGTTCCTATTGTAGACTGAACTCGCCATTTAATATCAGTTCATAAATTAGATTTTGCTTCACCTCGGTAGGCACAGGTTTTTGTCAAATGAAATGGTTGGAAATAAATTATGTAAACAAAAAAATATAAAAACATACCTCCTAAATTAGACAATGTTTGAGTATGTCCAAATGCTTGCAGGCTGGCTGGATTTCCTCCCTAGGGAGTTATTTGTTGTTAAATTTATTTCAACAGAGGGAAAATATTTTTGAGAAGGGAATATGGAAGTTTAGGCATTTACAGGGCTTATGACCTGTCATTTATTTATTTACATACATAAGGTTATTGTACATTTTTTGAGACAATAAGTCCCAACTCCATGAGACTAAAAGTCCTGTGTTGAGATGGGACAAGCAATTATATGACACAGACGCATGAGTATATCACCACAAATATAGGATTAGAAACATAAAAAATATTTTTAAAAACATGTATATGGCACATCAATATGGTAAACAGTAAACTCGAGCATTTGGAAAATCATCAAGGAGTTTCCTACTCAAATCCCTCCCACTAAGGGAAATCCAGTCCTTAACTCCTTTCTTGAAAATAATTTTTGTCCTTGAGAGCTTAATACGTTCTTCCAAAACGTTGAACACTCTCGGTGCGATAAACGAGAGATGTCTTTGAGCAAAAGTCATACGGTTTTTGGGTATGACATAATTCATGCTCTGGGAAAACCTCGTACGGACATTCTGCTGAGACCTCTCCTTATTGTTTGACCAGAAGTGTGTAAGTGCTTCTTTTAGGTACAGTTGTCTCATATCCAGCATCTTCATTGGCTGGTTTAAGTGGCCACTTTACACACTGTGTAACATTCACCATTCTGCTCAAGTTTGAACATCCACATTTCCTCAACTCTTCCATCTGTTGACTTTTGTGAAGTAAAAAAGCTGAAATCTTTATCACGTGGGTGAGATTCATCCGGCTGAACCAAATAACCTACTAAACTTAAACCAGCTAATGACAGGTCATAAGCCCTGTAAATGCCTAGACTTCCATATTCCCTTCTCAAAAATGTTTTCCCTCTCTGTTGAAAATCCCTAATTAGATTTACAAATGTAAAATCAAACAAGTAAATAAATAATAATTTGAAATAATGTTGATTCCAGATCCATATTGACGGTCCCGTGGATAGAGTTAGGCGGAACAGTGACCGTGGAGTGTGCAGCCACGGAGTTCAAGGCCACTATAGAGTTTCTCACCAAGCCTTTCTACGGGGGGCGCAAGCACCGAGTCGTGTGTGAATTGTTTGGGCCCGGAGATAAGAGGCCCTTCCTCACTGGGACCGGGGAGTGGAATACCAAAATGGACATCAAGTGGACAGAATCCGGGGTAAGATGAAGTCCTCTACTACAAGTCCACTTCTAGTAAACTATGTACCTAAATCACTAGTAAGGAAAATGTTTGTATTTTCTGAAATTTCCACGTTTTTACAGAGCCTATGATCTGTCAGTGGCTGATTTAAGTAAATCATTTTACGCACTCTAACAATTACCATTCTACTTACGTTTAAACTTTCATGTATTATCTCAACATTTTTTTGGATCTTGTGAGTTTTTTTTTTTTATAAATAAAAATAAATATTAGCGTTCTTGTAATTTACCCAAATATTTCAATTTTGGTCGCCATTTTCAACGAGTTGTAAATAACTCACTATTAGAAAATGGAAATCAAGTTGGGGTAGAGTGGGGTTCAAACCTCAGACCTCTGATCCGTAAGTCCGCAATACTAGCCACGGGACCACAAACCGATCTAAAATTGTTTGTTCCAATATTCACATTTACATGTGTGTTTTGAAATGAACTAATGTCATCAATTAATTTGATAGAGCAATAGGACTTTCACAGTAAGTAAATAGGTTACTTCCGTCATATTCTATTCATTTCAAAATTGAAACCATAATATCGTCGGTTGACAGGTAAAACTCATTAAGTACAGATTTATGGTAAAATGATTTAATATCAATAAGTTCTATATTTTTCAAAAACCTCTTGCCAAACTGTAGTGAGTGAATTTATACAATCTTAAACGACTGTTTCGGATCGCTTAATGAACTTGAAATTGGAGTGACTATGCAGCTTAGTGATATAAAGTCACCCAACCATAAATCTGTTTTTAATAAGTTTTACCTGTCAACCAGCAGTATGAAGAAAGGATGTAACTTTTGCAATAAACAATATCTCCCAGCCAACCAAAAAACAGACTGGTCAAAGAAAGAGTTGGTCAAAAATTTATACTAAAAAATATTATGTAGATCAAAAGATACAGCATGAAAAAACCTAATTAATTAAAAATAACAGCTGTTTTTTAATTGGGGGATAAGGCTCGCACATATATATAATACAAGTAGATTATGTTGTACACATTAAAGGATGAGAAATGTGGAATCAGGTAATGAGTTTGGAAGGAGACAGGAAGGGGAAGCAGGAAAGAAAAGGAATAAAAAATATTTTTTTCAAAAAAACAGTTAAATGAAGGGAGGTTAGGATTCTAAGGATATATAGTAATGCTTCGGGCGTTTCTTGAAGGTGGCCAGAGAAGGTGCATTTATTACACGCAGAGGTAGCACATTCCAAAGTAAGCACCTTAAACAGAAAAGGAATTGCTGAAAAATTATGTTTGAAATTTCATTTCCCTTGTATGGATGAATTGATTTGAGGTTAAATAAGAAAGATAGATTACAATTGAAGTTATTGAAGTTATTTATTGAGAAGATACACACGAGTTACATCCTTACAATTTTGTACAGAAGGAATTTACAATAGCGAACACTGGTGAGGAGCTGGTGGACGGGCGACACGAAATGCCAAGATGAAATGTGCATATTCTTTCGATGCACGACGTTAAATAACTTGTCTGAGCTGACGTTGCACCGGATTACGCGTTGTTGGCCAAAGCGGTGTTCAGCTCTGCCAACTTCACGGCTTGTTGGTGATGCCCTCCACTACCTCTTCCAACTTGATAAAAATTACGCTTTTTTTTGTTATGACAGTAGCATAATCTACATGATCCGATTGATATACTCCACCCTTAACCTATTTAGAAGATGAGGAAAAAAACAATTACTTTATTTTTCGACGTAGTCCCTTTGGGCTTGTATGCACTTCTTCCAGCAATGCTCCAACATTTCTATTTGCTTTCTGATAGAATATTTGGCATGTTCAACCAATTCATACCCAGCTTCATGCATAGTAGGCAATGTCTTGATGAAATAGCACCTTGAAGCATTTTGCAGTGATCAGTGGCCTTTCGTATCTAAATCGTTGCAATTTTCAACTTGTCGCATGGTACTTTACACATAGGCATATTAGGCTACATAATGCATACACATCAGCTCGACCGGTCAACTCGAACCAGGTCAGGGGTGGAGCGCAACAATCAACCCTCATATATGTTTATTGATGATTTAGTATCTTTATGATTCTTTAGATATCAAAGCTTATAATCGGTAATTTTCAGCGGACCGAAGTGCTGTTTGACGCAGCCACGATGCGTGCGGAACGCAAGCTGGTGCGGCCCATCGACTCCCAGGCTAGTAACGAGTCGCGGCGCGTGTGGCGCGAGGTGACAGCTGGTCTACGGGCAGAGGATATTGAGGCGGCCACGCGGGCAAAGTGCCGCGTAGAGCAGGAGCAGCGCGACGCCGTGCGCACTAGGGAGGCTAGCTCCACACCATGGGAGACTGTGGTCAGACATTGCCTTTATTCTTTTTTATTTTTTTGATTAAAGCATCAGCCAATTTTAAAAAAATTCAAAATTTACAAATTAATGAAAATTACTAATCGATTATAGTTTTCTATGTATTACTAAATATAGTGTCAAAATAAAGCAAACTTGTGTAGGGCCATACCATATCACTCTACTTGTAAAAAAATATAATGTTAATGAAATTAAAATAATTATATTAAAAGAAAAAGTTTATCGTTAATTTTAATCTATAAAAATCTTATCGCCAATAGCAACGGAGTAACCCCAGATTAATTTTAGTTAAAAAATAAGAGATTTATCAAAAACATACAAAAAGTAAAATACAAATTATCAAGTCCTACTGAACTCCATAAAATGCAGTTCGTCAACAGGTGCTTATAGTTCTAATATAATACATAATCGTATCTCTTAAATTCTATAAAATATATAAACTCTTATTACCATAGAAAAAAAGAAAATATGTGTTCCCATGTCATCAGAAATATGTTCCACGTAAAAAAAAAAAGTTGTCCAAAAAAAAAAGAGCAACACAAAAAAATCAACATAAAAAAGCAAATTCTAAAAGCCAGATTTTCAGCATACGTTTGTCTATTGGGCCCGATAAGTTTTTTTGTTTTTTTATTTTTAATGGGAGCATATTGTACATTTTTGGTAGGTATATTGTACTCTAGTGTTATTTTCCCGTATTTGCATAACATATAAGAGAAATAATATGATTTATATATATTAAGTTTGTTGAATACAGTTAGATTAAATTTGAATTATTATTTATCATTTAGGCTCTGACATTTTCGCTGTAGTTGTTTATAGCGAGAAAATACATTTAACTTACAACGTTTAAATATTTTGTCAAATCATCAAGTTTAATGCTATACACGGTTTCGAAATAGCACTGTTTAAAACTTAAATGAACAATAATTTCGGAAGTTTTGTTCAAATCCAATAGACCTGAAAATTTTGATGGAAATATTACACAGACTCTGGATATCACGAACGATGAAAGTGATGTCGTACCAAAAGTGCGTAAACGGGTACATATATTGTCTGATAGTGATGTCAATAATCATTGTTTCGATTCAAGAATTTTGTTGTCATGTTACATTTTTAATTAAATTAATGTACAATTGAATTTTTTTGAAATCTTAAATTGATTTTTATACATGGAAACCTATTGGCCTTCTTTTTGGATTTTTTTTTTACCTTGTACTCCATAGAACGTATCCACCATATAAAAATATGTTCTAATGTACTTTATTTATTTTATGTACCTATTCAATTTAACAAAGTTGGTTGTTTAAACTGGGCCCCGTATAGGTAAAACTGCCTGTTCTAGAGACCTAACTTCACTGTCAATAATTTTACTATGTTTTAAACAGAAATTAATTTTTATAAGGTGTGTACATAATACAAGGCTAGCGCAACGTGAAGGCTTGTCAGTACCGAGGTTTTTAAATAAGTATGGCCAAAGAACTCTTTATTAAACAATTCCTAAAATTTTCAATAAGATTCCTAAGCAGATCTTGAAGAAAATGTTGACAAAACTTTCAAGATAAAAATAATTCAACGACAAATATGTAACAAGGCTTTATATTGATTCTTGTTTTATGTTAATAGTCAACTATTAAATTTTTTGTAAATATATTTTGTGTGAAAAATATGTATGCTTTTAGTTCTTAATAATATTTATATTACTTTTTAAATTTATATAATTTCTTTAACTTTTTTCTTTGCAGAGGAAAAATAAGAAACCCCCTGACAAGCCGGTTTCGCGGTTTAGTGGGTTTCATTATTTGTCCTTTTATATTTTCTGTTCATGTTAACCTTCTTGAATAAAAAAAAAATAAAATAATAATCTAAATAATATCCTTTACGAAACATAAGTGTTCATCTTGGATACTATTAAATCACACTCATGTGACGTGGAACTTTTTTTCAGCTGTTCAAACCAACGGAAGATGAGGGTTGGGAGTACATCAACCCCTTAAAGAGTCGATTATTACAATCCAAATCTCCCGACTGCAACAACCATCAACGGGAGTCCAACCACCCCTCATCAGCCGCCCCCCCGAGGTAATGCTTCACAGCAGTGAATCTCTTCACCGCATATCATGAAACATTTGGACTGTGACACAAGCCATTCGACTTAGGAACAAATTGTGTCAAACCGCAACAAGACATTAGTGAATAATGGTGGACGATGCAATAATTAGTTCATTTTTTTTTTACATTTTTTATTACATTATTTTAGGTTTTAGATGTTGCGCTAGTTATTTATATTTTTACATTAGAACTGTGATGGAAAATTCTCATTTGTTGAACCATTTTTCGCCTATTGCTTCGGAAGATTTATTGATGAATAATACAGTAAAACCCCTTTTTTACGTTTTTCAAGGGAGGAACAAAAAATGTGTAAAACTGAGGAAAACGCTAAAGTGAGGAAATGAAAATTTGTATGGAAAAAATGAAATTTCATTAAAATATAATTATTGTACAAGACTATCCTAAATATACTGCAAAAAATTGTAAGAACTGTCATGATTGGAGATTATGCATGTTTACCAATAATTTCATTAAAAATATGTTGTATTTTTTTTAAGCAATACGTGTTTTTCAACGTGTTATTTTTTTTACAATTTTTTTCAAATTTTGTTTATATGGTATCACTTTTTTAGTATGGCACCACAAAATTTCAACTATCATTTACATCGCGGTCAAAATGTTTCACACTTTTATGATAACTGTTTAAACTATCTCCTTTTCACATTATGTTTATAACATCAAATAATATTTCTTTTGCCAAATTTTTTAACTTTCTGCATCGTAATTTATTGTAGTAAAGACATTATTCTTCCTAAACATGCGTCAACTGCATGTCACTATTTAGTAAAATGTCAAAATTAGACACTTACACAAAATGGTCAATTACACTGCACCTACTTTGAATTTTGTTTGAAACAATAATTTACACACTTTTTTGTTTTCCTCGATTTTATTCCCCATTATCGTCTAGGCTCGTCTTTTGACAGATCAAATGAGTTATGAAAAAATTTCATCGTCAAACTGGGGTTATGAAAAACGTAAAAAACCTCGATTGGGGGGAATATTTGAATGAGAATGTATGGAAAAAAATGGGACCTATATATTTCAGGGTAAAAGGCGGGAAAACGTAAAATCGAGGAACGTAAAAATGAGATTTTACTGTATTTTATTGATTTATTAATAATCTTTGCTGATTGACTGATTTGTAAATATGTCTGTATTTAATAATTTTATTCATTTTTAAATCACTGTTTTACCACTGGATTATTTATTTGCGTCTGTTTCTTTCAAATTAAATAACATAATAACTGGCATTAAAAAATACATTTTTAAGTTGGGTTAATCAATCTAAAACAACGAATAATGCAGTTGAGTACATAATTTTTTTTTTTATAATTCTCACAATATTTAAGAACATCGAAATCAAACTTTATTTGATCATTGCATCATCTACATAGTAGTCACGAATATTTACAAATATATTATTATATTTCAATATATTGAAATTTGTCTAATGATTTTTTTAAGTGTGGTTTTCAAGAAAAGGCCAAATTCAATAAATATTACGGGAAGTAGTGTTTCGAACCGTGTAATATTTTTGTTGAAATATATTGGTGGTTCAGCTTTTGAGAATTTAACAACTCCTACACGTTTTCTATTATGAATGAACTGAAATAAATATTATAGTTTCTGTTTTGTTACTAATATATACTAATTTAAGTTAGACTAAGGCGTCACAACAACAACATCAACAAATCTGCATAAATGCGTTTAATTCATTTTACGTACTTAAATACTGTTCACAACTCTATTGTATAGAGGATTTATACAATTTATTGTTAAATAATTTTTAAAATATTAACAAGATCCAATTTTCCCTGGATTGTATATCTCGGCCTATAGAATATTTAATACATCTATTAAATGTTTTTAAAGAAAGCATCATTAGTAAAAAAATATTTTAAAAGTTGTCTCCGGCTGTTTTTAAATTAAAAATTTGTGTGTACTTTTAGGTAGATTGTTATTTATATCATCATCATTCCCTTTTCACACCTAAGGTGCATAGGGCACTGGATTGGTACACGAACCGCAGCGTGTCTTGATAATTTTTGTTACATGAAGGTAAGATTATCAGTCTTACACTTTAGGTGCCAGTCCAGGGACTATGAAATATTTTTAGTGTAAAATCACCTTTCTGAATATATATTTTTGTCAGGGATCAAACCCGTTACAGACACAAGGCGGACATTTAAATAAGAATTTATAAGTAAATAACATTTGACATGTTATTTATATATTATATACCTACCTATGTATGAAAATTTTTTTTGTCCCGTGTTTTATTTTTATATAAAACAAAAAGAAGTATGTCTAATTTTTTGTGACTTCATGACTAATTTTGTAACGCGTCCACATCATAATGTAATGTAAGGTTCACAGCTTTGATTCCCGCCCGGTTCAACATTTGTTTTAATGGAATGAGCGCTGCCCTGGACTCGCCTTACATTCATGCAATAAATTAAGTGCTACAAATTATTATACTCAGTGCTCTATGCACAATTATCGAATTTAATGGAAGTTGAGAACATAAATTACTTTTTTTATATAGAACCTTAACTACTCTAAATACATTTCACTTTTTAAAGCTGCAAGTTGTTTTTGTTTATTTATATTTATAAGTAATTTTTAGCCATTTTGACGTGCATAATTGTTTGTGATATTTCACAACTTTTACAATTCTGCTCCCTTCGAGGAACACTGGGCTTACATATCTTTAAAGGCCATGTCTATGTTAAAAGGATTTTGGAATTTAATAAAGCAATAAGGCTTTTATTATTTTAGCACCACAACACCTTATCTGTGTTATTTATTATAATGCAGAACAACCAGGATGTATAATTTTTTTATTTTAAAATAAATATATTGCTTTGCAGTATGCATCATTTTAAAATATTTATTTATGATTATGCAGATTTTTTGTTTGAAAATATTTTTCTCAAAATATTCGTTATTATTTTGGATCTAAATAATACGCACCACAACATCGCAATAAATGTTGGCTCTCAAAGGTTAACATAAAGGCACAGATAGGTTTATTATCACAAGTAATCTATTTGTAAATGGAACAAAATTAATTCAATGTTGTTTACAATTGTCGACGTTATAATTTTTAATCACTTCCATCTTACTTACTTTTTACTTATTACTTTTTACTATTTTATCAACATTCCATTAGTATCTTATATAGTTTTCCCTCTAAATTTACTATGTAAACCTTTTCTTCTATGAATATTTCCTATTTTTACTCATTCCTTGTCTTCTCTCTGTAGTTTCATCTTCCAATCCTAAACTCGACTAAATGTAAACTAATCATCATGATCATTTAATATACATAATTATATACACGAATGTTACATAGAATTTATCAACCTTACTTTTGATCTAATTAACACCTTTCTCTGTACATTTCCACTAAATTTCTTCTCTAAAAATATTAAATTGTTTCTAACTAAAATAAAGCAAAGAAACAAAATCCATAATATTTCAATATGTAATGTTTTTGCAGATATACAAATTTGTGTCAACATATCACTGAAAGAATAAATATTCTGGAAACTGACAACACTCCTAAGTAATAAAGCGTAGAAAATGTAATGTACCGTAGCCGGGTTGTAGAAAGATATGCCAAAAATCGATAAAAATACAGTTAAGTATTTAGCGTTTCCACAAACTGTATGTACATAAGTTACATTTTTTAATTTAATATGTGTCGGAAATTGAAAGGTGCTTGTTAATGTTTTATTAAATTGCCAACTATAATAACAAACAACTGACAATTATGTTGTTTAACCGGTTACTTCAGCAAGTGGTTTATCTCATTAGGTTTAAAATTACTTATTATTTGAATTACGACTTAACATGTTTTCTTTTGTAATTCTATGGGTTGAAGTCGGTGATTTGATAATAAATAGGATTGTTTAATCATGTCGCAGACTTGACAAATAATAAATACATTGTCAGCAATATTTAAAATGCTTTGTAATACAATACTGTACGTGTACATATAAATGAAAAGCTAAAACTGCCTTTTTATAAATATGTAAATTAAATGTAGGTTCTTTTTGGTTCAATTGAATTAATATCAAAGAAGGCTGTATCTATATAGGACATTTTGGCAGTAGAAAATTTAAAACATAAACCTTTTATAATATATATCCATAGATCTGTGACGATCCCCTATAGTGAAAATATTCAACTACCTCACAGAGTGTATGGAACCTTGTGAACTACAGAATGACTTAGGAAATTTAATGATAGTCCTTTTCCAAATATGGGAACTGTATTAAATTACTTAATCAAATTTACTTTATTATTTTAATAACGATAATGCTCTATATATTTGTTTTTCATTTAACTTTAATTATGTTTGTTGCTATTTCTGCATATGAAACTGCTGTGTTCAAAACTAAAATGTATTTTCCTACTTGAATGAATGGGCTTGCCACCCATCCTTGAATCTACTAATTGTTTAGTTTATTTATTTTTTTAACTTTTCAATTTTATCAGAAATGAAATTTTTGTATGTAAGGACTTAGTATTGTTTCTTCTGCATGTAAATAAATTTCACAAAATATGTTGGCTTTAAGTACGTAATGTATCTAAATTTTCACAAAACAGTAAGCAAAATTTATAAAAAAACATGGTAAAAACTAAAATGTTATGTGTTCAACATTTGGTATTTGTACATTTGGCCAACTTGACTACTCCGCATTTTCTCTTCAATGAAAGAGTAGTGACATTGAAAAGGTGAACAAGTTTAAGTACCTCGACAGCATTCGAACAGAAACCTTCAACCCAGATATAGAAATTTAATGCAGAATTGAGGCAGCAAGAGCTGCTTTTAACATAATGAAATCCGTTTTCTGCAATGATAAACTAAACTTTAAAATAAGGCAAAGATTGGTTGAGTGTTATGTGTGGTCTGTATAGCTGTGAGACTTGAACTCTGAAGGTGAACAGGCTGGAGGCTTTTAAGATGTGGTCGCATCACAGAATGCTTAAAATATCTTGGACAGGCTTGATAACAAACTTAGAGGTCTTAAGTCGAGCTAGAACGAACAGAGAACTCTAAACCACCATAAAAGTTTGTTAAATTTCGTATCTGGGGCATTTAATGCATGGAGAAAGGTACCTTTTGCTTCATTTAGTTTTGAAGGGCAAGATTGAGGGTCAACAAGGGGCTGGAAGAAGACAGATGATGTCCTGGCTGCGTAATATACGAAACTGGACTGGCTTCAGGACTGTGGAGCAGATTTTTTGGGCAGCACAGGACAGAGACTTTCGCCAGAGTGATTTCCAACGTTGGGGATACCTGACAGGGCACTAAGAGAAGAAGATGTATTGAAGTTATTCTATTTAGGATTCAGTTTTTACAGAATAAATTTATAAAATTCGTTTTTTACACCTATTTTTAAGAAGGGCGACAGAGGCGATGTATTAAACTATCGCCCAATCTCTATTTTATCGGCATTACCAAAACTTTTTGAGTCACTTGTGTTGGAAGTTATCCATCCTGAATTATCTAAAGTGATATCAACTACCCAACATGGGTTTGTTCAAGGTAGGTCTACAATATCCAATTTATTAATTTACCAAAACTTTATTGTCAAAGGTATGGCAAGTGGATTCCAGATCGATTCCATCTACACCGACTTCAGTAAGGCTTTTGACAGAGTTTCTCATCAAATTCTTCTTGATAAGCTAAAGGCTATGGGGATTGCTGGTAATTTTTTAATCTGGATAGACAGCTATCTATCTGATCGAGTTCTTTGTGTTAAAATTAAAAGTATAGTATCTTCTTCATTTATTGCCAAGAGCGGTGTTCCACGGGGATCTCACTTGGGCCCTATTTTATTTCTCTTATTCATTAACAATATTGTTAATATATTCCACGATGTCAAAATTCTCCTATTTGCTGATGATCTCAAGATCTTCAGACTTATTCAAACTTCTTTTGACTGTTCAAAGAAATTAGGATAATCTTGAGGCCTGGTGCCCAAGAAATTCTCTTTTTCTAAACGTGGATAAGTGTCATGTAATGCGGTTTTCTCGAATCAAAAATCCATTGGTTTTTCAATATAGCATCAGTAATACGACATTAACTCTTGTAAAGAAAATAAATTATCTAGGTGTCATCTTTAATGATAAATTAACTTTTGTTCCCCATATGAGATGGTAAATAGAGCCACAAAAACCCTAGGCTTTGTTATCAGAACATCAAGACAGTTTTATTCTGTTGATGCATTAAAAATATTATACATGACCCTAGTAAGAAGCCAGTTAGAATACGCATCCTCAGTTAGGTCTCCTCATTATGTTACCCATATAAACAGTACGGAGAAGGTCCAACAGAAGTTTTTAACATTTATAAATTTCAAATTTAACATTCCAATTGAAGAGCTTAACCATAAATGTTCAATGAAGCAGTTGAAATTAATATGTATTAGTGATAGAAGGGAAATTTCAGATTTAGTGCTGCTTTTCAAGTTATTAAATAATGTTCTTCACAGTCCCGAACTTTTAAATTGTGTTAATTTTTATGTGAGACAGCGTGGGACGAGACAAAATACTTCTTTCGCTGTTGATTTGCATAGTTCAAACTATGCCAAATACTCACCTATTCCACGGTTCCACATGTTAGCAAACAAACATGGAAACTTAGATTAATTTAATTTATCTTTATACCAATTAAAATCATTACTTTTTAATCACTTCTTTTTTTAATTATAAAAATGTACTAAGTATTATACTTGTTTTACTGTTTATGCTATGATACATCGCCTCTGTTACTTCAATATTTTTTTATTCAAACCCTTTATTTAATTGTTAATTTGCTGCATACCTATGATAAAATTTCTTATTCGATTTTTCTTTATTATTTCCTTATTTTCTGCTGATTTTATTTCATGTATCTATATTTTTTATACTGTGTTCAGGTGTTTTGTTTTATTATAATTGTTTTTCAATATTATTTTATACTTTGTCAAAGGCGTAAGCCGTCGAAATAAATAAATATTAGCATGCTTTCAAAAATAGTTGTCAAAAATTTTTTTTTTGTTTAAAGCAAAATCAAAATGTATTTTTTCAAAGCTGAATGTAGAATTATAATATGTACATACATTATATAATATCAATCAAATTCTTCTAATAGCACATAATGAAAAAACGAATAAATATTTTTGCAAAACTCTATTAAATTAATGAAGTAAAGAGTGTAATTTTTATTTCATTTAAAAGAATTTGGGTTGAATTTAAATGTTATTGCATCCAGAGTTAGGAATCATTTTTTAATTTATTATTTTAGCTATTGAAATTTAAATGTTGTATAGTAAATAATATTTTGTCGTGATAATTTGGAAAAAATTATCTTCTGTTGCTAGTTACTGTGAAGAAATAAGAGCCTAATGGCAAGTGATATTCTCTTAAGATCGGCGTAATTATACTATTCATAATTATTATAGTTGCACTGTATTTGTCATGTTAATACATTTTAATAATGACACAATAAATAAACAAATATTATAATTATTCCTTGTCCTTTATTTCCCTAATTATTTAACAGACATAAGCCAACACGTTAATTTAAAAAAATAAGCGTAGCATGGTTTAACCTTACTACAATTGATTGCATACTGTTTGCATCATCTGGGCTAATACGATCATAGATGAAATTAGGCCGTCTTAAGGTATTATTATTAACTAGTAGGAAACTTAATTAATTAACTGCGAATTTTACATGACAGAATATTCTCTCATGTAATTGTCCCTATGAGCCTCAGTTTATTAGGATCTCAGGCACCGAGAAACATCGTTCCTTTGGGCCTCACAATTTATCTTTTGCAGTTCGGAGCAATCCAAATGTAGTCAAGAAGAATCTGTCACTCATATAAATGCTACCAAACTGCACAAAATTTACGGATATATTAAATATCTACGCAAAAAGTTTGGTTAGTCAGCAATTGAAATTGAATAGTGAAGAGCCTGTAATTGAATACTGAAGAGTCACCAAATGTTACACGCTAGTATATCGTCACTGGCAATATACACTATTCATAGCCATCTTTTTAAGCAGATTGGGACTTGTTTATTTTTAAAAATGTACTTAAGCTTGCCAAAAGTTGTCCAACTTAGCCCTATTCTTTTTAGCTACTCCGTTGTCTGGTTATCTTTACCAAGTTTGACTTTGTGTTCTGATTTTATGTATTCATTAACCACTTCGATTTTATTTTTGTAAATGAAAATGTCTTTCCTTGTTGCACTCGTAATGTTTGTTTTATTCATGTTAATTTCCAAACCAATCCTTTTTGAAGGCTCATGTAGTTCCATAATCATTTTGCCTAGTTCATCCATCTCTTTACTTATGACCACTTTGTCATCTGTGAATCTGAGGAAATGCCCGGATGGTAAAACAAAAAATGAAATTGACTTCATGTTGGCAGATAACAGAAAATATTGTAAAGACATATCGGTTTTTAATAACTTTGACACAGGCAGCAATCATTAGGGCACAGTCTAGAATAAATTCAAGAATTCAAAAATAAAAATCGTAGAAAGAAAAGTACATCGAATTCCTAAATTAGAAGTACTAGCTACTAGTGAGAAATCAGAACTCCATTTGGGATACACTGGACAGTAAATTAGATGATGAAAATGAACTCAAAGGAACAGAAATTAACTAATTAAATGAGAAAGTAACCACAAGTATTCACACATCCCTAAAAAATATTTCATTTAGTTCTTTTATGTTGTCAGAAAACAAAAAAATTACTAAATAGTCCTTTTAAATTAATGGAAGAAATTAAAACACTTGATGGAGACTCAGATCAATAAAAAGTACTAATCAAAGAAATAAGAATGGATATCAGAACATAATATACAAACCTCATCTTACAAATAATAGAAAACATTAAGGTAATTGAATCATGTGGTAAATAAAATTAACAAAAACCAAAGACTCGTATAGAAAATTAGTGAAAGACAAGAAAAATTTTACACAGAATTTTATACATCGAATATTTATTTATAGCATCTTAAGAACCAAAATAAACTTTTCATAACATTACAATTTTTTACCAAAATTTCTCAACATTTTTTTTCTAATTCATTTGGATTATTTCAATGCTTTCTATTTCTTTAATTTCTTCAGGTAACTCATTGTACAGCTTCAATACCTAATACAATGAATTTTGAGACTTTGTTTTCTCCTCATTGGTAATCATATCTTTTAAAATATGACCCATGGCATGCAAGAAGAGGTGTGTATAATGAACGTAGGATTTAAAGAATTGTCTGAAACTTGATAAATGTTTAGAAGTGGACAGAGAAGAGGAAAAGTACCCGATGATTGACAAAATGCAGGATCAAATTATTATTTTTTTAAAAAGATAGTAAAAATCACAAAAATTTTTGACCTATCAGTCCTTTATAAATTGTTTAAAAAGTTCTGACCAACCGATTAATACAAAAACTTGATTCCTACCAACTACCAACCTGTAGAACAAGCAGGATTTTGCAAAGGGTTTGAGACTCGAGACCATAATCCGATCAATTAGACTGCTTATAGAAAAGTCAATGTCATGTAACATTTAGCTTTTATAGAATATCGAAAAGCATTTGACTCAGTTGAAAAATAGGAGCACTCCAAAATGTCAAAATTGATTCTAAATTCATAAGACTAACAAAACTGATAAAATGAAAATAGATGAAGTTGTTAGAGAAGAGGACACAATATCACTAAAGCTTTATACACTAGTCTTGGAGGATGTATTTTAAACCCTGAATTAGAAGAATAGGGGTGTAAAAATCAGTGGCGTGTATTTGACTCACATTGGTACATAAAGTAAAAAATATTATTTTGAGATTAGCTGGTATTTTAAATAAATTCTTGATACAAAGTAGTTTAACTTGGATTGAATATATGTAGGTACTTAAATTGTTTTTTTTTCTCAGTAAATACTTTGGTAATTAGCAATGTTTGTCAAAGCTTTTGTAGACAAGGAGAGGATTTCACCCCCTAAGGAGTTATTAAGATGAACATATTACAACTAGAAATAATTTAGTCAGATAAGTCTCACCCGTATCAATAAAGGTTTTGGCTCATTTACTTCACAAAAATCAACAGATGGAAGAATTTAAGAAACATGGATGTATAAACATAGCCAGAATGATAAATGCCTAAAATATATTACCTTCTCTAAAAATCTTTTCCATTTCAGTTGTAATAGGTAAACTTTGGTCATTCTTTCCTTCTACTTATATTTTGTTTTCTCGACACATTAATAATGAAAAACTAATATCATTTCTCTGTTATAGTATATAATTTTTCTGTTCTTAAAATAAATATTAAAAAATTATTTGATTACTGAGTACATGAAAATAACATTTTTATATGTATTTATTTGATCTGTAATATATTTTCTTTACTAACTTTGTATACTATGTGGATATCTGTTATTAGTTTTGAGTTTATACACTATATCTGTTTGTTTACTATAAATATGTATGTAGAACTGTTGATTTCCCAAATAAAATAAAATAGTTTATTTTTTTTTACATGGGAGGGAGTTGCTTTATAATTTACCTTGCTTATATTATACAAGGTCTATATATAAAAATGTTATGGTTGCGTTAAATTCTGTTATAGTTGCGGTAATGCTGTGCAGAATGAATTCTTAGATTGAAAATGTGTACCAATACATATGCTACCTTGATACTTAAGATCTTTGTAAACAAAATAATATCATACATACCTTAGTAGATACCTTAGCTGTGCACTTTTCTTATAAATTATTACAAACAATAAACTAATTCTATGCAATAAACAATGGCAACAATCATTTGCTCTGGCAGAATTTAATTTTTATGGCAAGCTTGAAGTGATAAAAAGGACAAATGGGAAGGATATATAAATATTTAAAACACTAACATAAAACACAAAACGTAAATTTATTTATTAATACCAAAAAATGGAATTGCATGTGAAAATAGATTTTTTTACATTACAGAAATGCTGCTGAAAAAAATTAAATAATCGATGATAACAAAAACAAAGGAAATTATTCTTATTTTGAACATTTCATTTTCCATTTTTTAAAAAACCTTTGTTTTAAGCAGTAGGTACCTTCACGGAAAAACTGGCAGAAAATACCTACCTAAAATTAATACCAAATAAATTGTGGTTATTTTTTTTATTTTTTAAAATAATTTGAGCTCACAACAAAATCCGCTGACAATGCATATAAAGATTTTTACAATGTCCAACTTGGAAGTTCAACATTCCAAGTAGTGAATTATTAATAATCAAAGTTACACCATAGTGTATTATTAAATGCTTATAAAATTAAAAATCATAATTAAACTTTAATGAGATTCTAAAGTGTACGCAGTTCTAAAAGATTATAAAATTAACTACTTTCTGCACTACGTTCGAGGTTGGGATATTTTTTACTTTTGTTTACAATTTTTTCTCTTTTTCTTTATATTTCCCAAAATTGAAGCAGTTGTTTTTGTTTTGCAAAAACTTACTATACCGTATTTCCTTTAAAAAAAAATTCTCTTTGTTATGTAGAAAAAAACTTTACGGTGCTATTCTAAACCACTCTCACGGCCGTAGAACAGTTTTATCTCGTGTTTTATGCACGTAAATACGCGAGATAAAAGTGTTTTCTATGGCCACTAGAGCGTTTGAAATATCACCCTTGGGGTGCTATTCTGAACCACTCTCGCAGCACGAGAAAAGAATAAATTTTTCTCGTGTATTTTGAATGTAAATACACGAGATAATACGGCCGCTAGAGCGTTTGGAATACAGGACTGACAGCCCTGACATAGAAATAATAACATACGTTGTTAAGTTCTTGCTTGCGATTTAAAGTCAATTTTTTTAGTGTGGCAATACTGGTAACATTTATTTGACAGATCGAAATCACAGATTAAAGGTACATCGAAATATAACCTCAAATTAAAATTAAAAAATAATAAATACTCTAAATATGTTTCGTTTTGTTCTAAAAAGTAGAAAAATATAAAAACGAGTTATTGTTTTGGTTTAAAAAGAAAATTCAGGGGAACGGAGCTTAAAGTATAATGGAGGGTAGTGAAACTAAAAGTGAATCCAATAGGGACTTAAAAATCAAAAATAATTCAAAAAAAGCTGCAAAAAGAAGATATACAATTCGGAGACTTAAGAAAGAATTTTCTAAAAAGCCAGAAATTTTGCATTTTTTTCTTTACATAAAAAAATGCTTGCTTAAGAAGAAGAAGTCGTTGAAAAAGCTCAAGGAAAAATTTGCAAAATATGTGAGTTTGATTATTAAACAAATATAAGTACAGTATAACTTATTGACTTTTTCTTTAATTGTAATAATAACTGTACATATGGTATTTAGGGCTCTATATTGGTACACCTATCAATGGCAGTGTATCATTTTTTAAATGCCGGTATATTGTCCTTTCAATTATCGATGATAGGCGATTCCATCATGATAAAATCTTTATCTATAAAACTACCTTAACACAGCTGTATTTCAAAATTTCCTTGTTCTGGGATTTTAAGCGTAAGATTAAGAAAGAATTTTCTTTCTTTCATGTAATAAATTATCAAGTTACACTGCGATTGGTGTACCGATGCAGTGCTTTATACACCACTCAATGTGGATAATCGTTTGAAGAATGTCCCATTAAAAAATAATGAAGAACTTATTACTTAACTTTCCGTCTCCAAACAGATAAAGCATACAGTTCTGTATGTGAAATATAACCTTTCATAAATATTGATTTTGGCTTGATGGCAGCTAAAAATCCCGAAAATGCCGATCTAATGGTTAGACCGTTTGCCTAGGATGCGTGAGGTCCTGGGTTCTATTCCCGGCAAGGTTGACTTAAATATTAATTTTAATGCTACTCGGCCTCAAAGTTATCGTCACATATTCAAATCGACTAGGTGTAATTAAAATGTGGCATTAAATAATCCGTTTAACAGAATATGTACCTTATGCAGCAATGGAAATTTTGAATTTGATCTATTTATTGATCATATTTGTAGAATTAGAAGTTCAACAATGTTTTGAGTATGTTCAAATGTTTGCAGACAGGCTGAATTTCCTCCCTTGAGAGTATTTTCATTTTTTATTTATTGTATTATATAATTTTTTGTTTTTTTACAATATACATAAGAGGTAAAACAGACTGTTCAAAAAATAAATAATAATTACATAGCAATGAAATACATATAAACAGTAAAAATAGTAAACAAAAAATCCCACAACGGCATGGCCTATTCGTGGGTACAAAAAAAATGTGTATGAATTTATTGCTCCTATAATAAATAGACAGGTATAATAAATTTAGCAATGTTTTGAGTGTAAGGAATAGAAGAGCATGTATAAGGAACAGCATGAATGTGAGGGAACCCAGGCCCAGGGAAGGGATGAATATCAGGATAGGAGTGAGTGGCGTTCACTCCTCTCTACCTACCCCGCAAGGAAGTCATGGGGCGTGAGGCGTGATGGTATAGATAGATATTTTAATTACACCATTGTGACGTAATCACATAGCTATTATAAGGTAATCACGGTTGGTATTATTATTCTGGTAAGAAGCCCTGTAAATCCCTTGATAACCCATATCTGTTTCCAAAGCTTCTCTGTAGAGATATCAATAATGTTGTTATTAGACCAGAATGGGTATAATCCAGTAATTAATTTGTCTCCAAGTATTAATTTGTACACATTCAAATAATAAGAGATTACCTCCCATTGTAAATGTCAAAATGTTAAATGATACTTGTAACAAATAAACCATTCAAAATAGTGATCAAATTCATTAAAAACATTTGAATAAAATAAGTAAATATTAATATTTCAGACTTGTTGCTTTATGGAATAGAACAAAAATACATTTTTCACTCAACATTCTAATTTCCACTCAGAAACATGTCAAAATGTTTCTGTGTGGAATATATAAGTTTGAACGAAAGAAAAATTCCACAAAGAAATATAGTCTTTATAAAGAGAATATAGCCTTTATTTTTTTTTTCCAAGTGGGATTGGAAGAATATCGGATTTTAGACTTGAATAAATGTCTAACTCGAATATGACAATTTCGGACTTGTTTCCGTGTGGAACTGAGACAGCAATATGATTATGATGATATAATTCACCACTGTAATTGGGCCTCCTGGCCTGTTGTGGTGCAAAAAAAATAAATTGTTCTGTATTTACTTTATGTACCTCTCTATAAATTGACTGGCTCATGAAGTGTAAGGTGGATCTTCTTTCCTGTATGTATATTAGAAATGATTGCTGATGCACTGCAAATTGAAGTATCGATGCAGTGCCCTACGGATAAAGGAATGATTACTTCTTAAACTTTTTCAGAAAATTTTAAAATCTGCTCCAAAGACTGATGTGGCTTGTCAAACAGAAGATTGTATGTTTGATACACCCGAAAAAAATGTTTCCGGTGATTGGAGGAAACCCCCAGATGATTTGTGGACTGCGGATGTCGGTGGTTCGAAGACCAGCCTCGCTGATCAGGTCAAAGCTGCGGCTGAAAGTGCCTTACAGCAGACTGGAATGGTTTACGAAGCAACTTCTGGAATGTACTATGATTACAACACTGGGTATTACTATAATGCTGTAAGTCAACACAATTGGGTACAAAACTCTTAAGCTTATTCCCGAAGTAGTGGAGTGATATGGCTGAACTTAGAGATTCCAAAAATAGGTCTCGTTGCAGCATTTAATACAGACTGTAGGCGAGTCATTTTGTTCATTGGTAGACCTGCATAGATACCATTTCTCTAGACGTTACAAACACATTTATTAATTAACGGGCAGCATAAACGTTGAAAATGTAATTATAAATCCAGTCTTTGAAAATCCGACTTTTTCTACTTTATAAATTTTTTTGCAAAACCAAGGTATTTTTTTCTAACGGTATTTACAATAAGAGAGAAGAAAATAATGTTTAATTAAAAAATAACTACATTGTGGGCCCAATACTATGACTGGGTAATTCTTATAACAAAATCACCATTTTTAACTAACCACTAAAAACACATCTTTGTATCTGACTTGCCTATTTGTAGCATTCATGGACGAAAAAATGCTGATTTCAATTCACCTAGTTATAGCATTGATATTAGAAATTGTTCTTCACTATTATTAACTTATTTTATGTCTCTTAACTTTTTCAGGAACTTGGCCTTTATTATCACGGAACAACCCAATGTTATTATTACTATGACAAAGAACAAACTCAGTTTGTTTTTCATTCCCGCCCTGACACCTCCGGTCAACTTCAAAATATTGAATCCAGTGTTGCTTCATCTTCAGACACCAAGGGGAAACATAAAAAGGTTTCTATTTATCAGTTACCAGTAAATCTCATTGTAAAGTTTGGTTAGAAAGACACTAAAACTATGAATAAGTCATGTTTCTTATACAGGCCATGTTTGTATTCTGGTCTTATGGCAATATTTTTCCTATGGCATGTGTACTGATAATTCATAAGTGAATTTATGTACATATTTTTTCATTTATGATACTTACTGAATATGTCATTCACTTAAATCTAAAATTTAAATAAAACTAAAAACATTAATTGGGTTGTGGTCCCGTGGTATTGTCATGGACTAACAGATCAGAGATCAGAAATACAACAATTTTACAACCATTATGACTTTGAAAATGGCTCTATTATTTAAATATTCATGTAATCATAAACACATCAATTATTTTTTTCAACCCTTTTCTTGCTGTGCTAATAAAATCAGTGTGTTCCGGTGCTGTGTAGTCAATACACATACAAAAATTAGTGATTTAAAATCTGAAAAACGGAACATTCATAGCCAATTGTATCAATCAACCATATTTGAAGATGAAAGTGATAATATTTCAAATTTATAGTTTGAGGAACATTCTTGGTCTGCCTTGGGATAACACGTAAAAGATATTTACAGTCAAACAAAAATACTTTCTTTTAAAGTAATACCTATGCATGATATCACAAACACCATTTTAAACATTTTGAATTCCTCAGCTCATACGAATTTAAAGCAAATTTTTAATAGCGATATCCATAGCCACAATACGCGCAGCTCGAAAAACCTGCATATACCGAAACTTCATGCTACCAAGTTTGGTAAAAAGTCCTTGGAGAATATCTCTCGAACGCTGTATAATAAACTACCGACCAAAATTAAAGAAAATGATATGCGTAAATTGCAAAGCGTGGCTCTCAAGGACTTCTACCTAAACCTTTTCTTGGAAGATCTGAGTGAAAATTATTTCTGAAAGCTTAATCTTCTTCTTCTTGGTTAAGATCGATTAATTTGGTATCAGCTAAAAGCTAACTCCTGAGACTTTGAGTTTCAGTTGTTCTTCCCTCTCCTTGGTGGTCTTCCGGGCAGACGGCAAACGGCCGGGATTTCGTGGGCAATGGTATAGGGGATTTTGGAGCTGTCCATTAATGGAATTATTGACGTAATCTCTCCATAATCTATTTACTATGCACTGGGTATCGTAATTTCGTCTAACTTCTTGACTCTGGATTCTGCCTCTTTTGGGTTTCTCTGCGATTGCCTTTAGTACTTTCATCTCTGACGTTCGGAGCAGTTATTTCGTTTTTCTATTTAGATTTTCTATGTAGTTTTTCTACTTGGTTTTTTGTATTTTTTTTCTCTCTCTATCTATCCTCCCCTTTGTTGTATACACCATGATTTGGTCTGACACACGTTTTGTACATCCGGATTATGTTTCCAATAATCATGTGTTCATTGTACTATACGACACTTCTTAGGCATCCAGATTTTACTAACTGAGATGGATATGTTTTCATCATCACTATGGCAGCATCATCTGCATGACATGTGATGTTAATGACCTTATCTCCCTTAGTAGATTCACTACTATTTTTTATTCTTAAAAGCGTTTTTTTAAATATATTTATTCTGCTTGTGTAAGATATATATTGTTGTGCTATATTTAGTTATAAAGGTGCTAAACTTGCTTTGTTTCTTTGTTGTTCTCAATATGTGTTATTTTCTAATTTTTAATATTATTTATGTCCCGAATTGAGTTGTAACTCCTAGGAATGTAATTCAACGTATTATACTTGTAAAATGCTTGTGTTATATGATTTATAAATAAAAATTTAAAAAATATATATAAATATATAATCTCTGAAAACATGAAAAAACCATTTGCTAACGCTCTCAGTGGGGCAAAACGAACCACCCTTATTAGCCCTCTTAGTTGGACCCTGTACATTGTAATAAAACAATAAATGTTTTTCATAGAATAGAATCCTCTCTTAAAGTACACCGCCAACACATGTTTCAATAATTTGTCCCACTCTGTTCCATTGAAATATTGCGTATTGTATATCTTTCAACTTATTTTTTAAATGTACCTACACTTAAGATAATATTTAGTTTTATGTAAATTATTCTCACCAGTCTTAAGATGCCCATTAGAGGGTGAAAGCGCTAATTGGTCAAACAAATAAGTGGAAGTGTACCAAGTAAGAACAAATTAATAACTTGTATGTAAATATAAGTTATTACACCATTACAATGAAATCCCATCAAGAATTGTCAATAAATAATTTAAATCACTTTATGTATAGTCTGTTTTGTCTAAATAAGCTAAAAGATGTTTTTTCCAAAAATAATAATTCCTTCAATTGTTGTATTTTTTGCTTCTAGGTTGGAACCCGTGGTGAGGATATGTTAGAAAGCTTGTCCGCAAGCCTAGCTTCCATATCCCTGAGTCGCCACCACGCTTTAGGTATGTCATAACCCAAAATCCTCAGTCTTGACAATCCCACCAACATGTTTTACTGTTCCCTTCCAGGACAAGCTGAAGGGTGAAAGCAAAAAAAGAAAAGCCAAAGACTCTTCTAATCCAGAAAATGATACAAATCTATCAGAGAGCCCTAAAAAACTCAAACAAGAAAACAAATATGTAGAAGTAGACAAAGATCACGTCGAAAAAAGAGATATAGTTGATGATGTAATTCAATGCGATGAAGTCGATCCAAAACCATTGCCTGTTGAAACTAATCCAAATAGTGAAAATAAACATACTGATAAGGGTCCTGAAGATGCTTCTGAAGCTACTGATGAAAAACTGGATTTGGAGGAAGGGGAATGTTCACTGTCTGAAACAGATAGTGATGAGGATAATTCTGGCTCAGTTGATAGTGATTCATCAGAATCTGATGGTAATATAAGATTTTTAATAGATTGAGTTTTTCTACTAATGTTTTTCGGTGGAACTGCATATTAATTATAATAATGAAAATACTGTATTTTGTTTTATTCTAATTTTATTTATAATTTTTATCACAGACCAGGCTTCGTCATGACCGACATAATCAGACTAGTGGAAACTAAACAAATGTTTATGTTATACGTATACAAATGATAATTATATAAAACTAAATAATTATACAAAATCATGATTGAAATAGTTAAATCAACCACTTAATTGGGCGGCTGGGCTGTTCATTAAACACCGGCATTCAATTGGATGGTTTACGTATTAGTAACCCATCCAATTGTTAAGTTAGTTAGGTTTGGTTCTTCTTAAAAATCTTTTTTTTTATTATTAAACACCTAACCTAACCTAGCCGTTTCCAAAGTGCCAGCTTTCAACCAGCCAACACTTTGAGCGTTGAGCTATCTTAATTCATTAAACGAACAGCCTATGTATTCAATTGAATGCCGGGATTTAATGAACAGTCTAGACGCCCAATTGAGTGGCTGATTGAACTATTTTGCGACATCATATATTACACAAGAATTTGTTTGGTTTCCCACCAATCTGACAATGTCGATTAAGATGAAACCCAGTCTCTGGTGAAAATTATAAATAAAAGTGGAATAAAACTAAGTACAGTATATTTTTACCATGATAAAATTTTTTGTTTGTTGATGAAGTCATGTCGTTTTCAGTTTTTACATTATTCGAATAATTCATCCTTCGAAACGTACCCTGATATTTTATATTGTTAGTAACTTATGTTATTATTCTTCTCCTAATTTTACAAGCTTCTCGGCAAAACATTTCTACATTGATTAGATTTAAGTATATGAATTTTTTTGTTCTGTTAACATTCATGAAGTATACGTACATATAATAATATATATTGCAGTGGCGAACGGTGATTTTATTTACAGGGAAGCTATAAAAAATCTCTTCTCTATGAAATCAATTTAAATGACGTAACTTCCTGATATATTATATTATGTAGCTATATTATCCATTGATTTAACGTATAACTAATATAAAAGTTTATAAAAAATAACACAATGAATTCAGTCAGTATTAGGTAATCTCATGACGATTGAAATGTCAACTGGCGGATTTGTTCTAGAAATGAATAATGCTAAAAATGGCCGCGTCAAGCGCCATATGTGTTGCGAGAAAAGTATCATCTCAAAGAAAAATAGTCCTTAAGAAATAATGTTTGAAATACGGTTTTCCAAATTGAGAATCTTCAAATAATTTGTGTTATCTGCAAGTTTACTCTTGTATAAAAATCCCGCTACTGGGTATAAGATGTTCAAAATAGAGTCCACTTATATTTGTATGAAGAAATAAGCTGGAGTAATCGGCTCGTTCCTTGGCTCATTGCTGGCCCTGGGCGCGCTTTATTAATTTTTTTTTGGAGAAAAATACAAATGGTGGCAATGGTTTATAAGAAAAAGTAGTTGTTTGTATGTTTTTATATAAATAAAGTTACTGTCAAACATTATTATGGATAGTCAAATATAATGGTAAGCTGCGTATAATCGCTACTATACACCGTTCGCCCCTGATATATTGTCACTGCACTAAATTAACTTACTGCAAAATAAAAAATTCATGGGAGCAAACATTACCTGTTTACCATGCGCGGTCCGTTCATATATTGGATGGAACCAATGTTCCCCAAAAAATTGACCTCTTAACAATCAGTACCTATATTTTTTTATTTAATAAAATCAGCTATACGAGTAAGTCAACTAATTCTTGAAATAACTACAAGAAATATTTTATTTTTGGTCTGTTGTTTTAATCTAAACCATCTGAGAATGTTCATTCATCAATAACGTCCAAAAATTTGCGACAACTCCACACACAACCTTTCGACTGAGCAGTTATGCGCGAACAGGTATAAAATACACCGCGCTTTTTCTGATTCTGGATTATGGAACTACGCAAGTGCTTTAGTTCCTTTGGGGCGGGACGTCAGTACAGGATTTTACAAGTCCGCGCATGCGCAAATAGAGATCTTGAATATTTTTGGAACTAATCCTAACAAACACATCCAGGTTCATTTTCTATGTATTGTGACGATTTTATAACAAATTAAGCACTTAAATCGGTGGACACGACGGCATTATAATATTAAATTATGAAAAATTATGGCATAAAATTGATTTATAGTTTATTTTAAAGCACCTAATTTGAATTTCTGTGTTAGTAGTAGGCATAAATTTTACCTATGTATAAATGTACCTAGTACCAAATGACTGCTTCCCTAATCGAACACTTCACCGCACGCTCCTGCTGTGTACAGATTCTTGTTTAGTTTAAGAATTTTAAATGCCTTCCAGATCTTCATTTGAAAAACATTTGTTTTATTAACTTACTGCGCAACTTTATCAATTGGCGGGCTACTGAATTGCTACTTAGCAATATCCTATCAACAATTATATTTGTTAATTTTTGAGTCCTTGATTTATTTACAGAAAGTGTCGCAGTAGATTATCCTCCTTGTATACGGATTATAATACAAGAAACAACAAATTCAAAACTAAAAGTGGGATCCCTATTTCTGCTGACTAAAGATGGCGGGACTTTGGGAAGAGAAGGCGCTCAACATTCCGTCATTATTCCCGAAGAAAATGTATCCAGGGTAAACATACAACATAAAAGTAACACACTAACTGAAGTAGTCAAATCTAAAGTTTTGGACTAATCATACTTATATCCATTCTAAATAGCTCGCTAATTTAAACAGTATAATATCCTTAAATGACCTAAGTATTTTGTAATATTAGCACTAATTGGATATAATTAATATTTTGTATAAAAAATTGGAATTTCGGTGCTTTTATTTTCTATCATTTTACTGTGAGGTTTCTTCGTAATTGAATTTTTAAACTCAGATTTGATGTTTTAAAAAATTGTTTTCGAAATTAATATGCCATACCAAGCAAACAAACAAACCATAACCCGTAGGGCTAAGCAGAAAGGCTAGAATGTTACATCACTTTGTCTTTGCATACATGCCTCGCTTCCTCTACATTCATACATCGTCTCATGCAGCCACGTCAATTATTCTGACTTTTAACATGCCCATCTTCAAGTATTTATTGGATTTAGTCATGCCATGTCTTTGTACATCCATCAATGTTTGCAACATATGTATATATTTTTAATCATTGTTTCGCTGTTCATTTGCTCAACATGTCCAAACCAACGCGGCGCCCCTTTAATTTTTTCGATAATGGTTGTCTCAGTTTTGTATACTTCACGGATCTAGACATTTGTGCACATATCAGATATTGTTTTACCACACATTGCACACACAACATTCAACCTATTTTTTATCCTTGTTTCTTCAATTCCATACATCGGCGTCGGTACAAGGACTTGCCTCCCGCGTCAAGCATTTGTTTGCCAAAATTGATTTCAGTCCACCGTTCACCCTGTTCCTGACACTCATCGTACTTTCAATATGCCATACCCTTGCTCCACCATAGTTACTATGTTTACATAGTGCTTTAGCACCCTTGACAATTAGAACAAATAATGGCGTAATAAAAATCATACATTATTATTATTCATCACGTCAGCCTCGTGGTGTAATGGTCAGCGCGTTTGCCTGCCATGCAAGAGTTCTCGGGTTCGATTCCCGACATTGTTAATACGAAATATTTATTTAAGTTAATAAAAAATAGCACAATGAATTTAGTCCTTATTAGGTTCAGTCAGTATTAGGTAATCTCATGACAATTGAAATGTCAACTGACCGATTTGTTCTAGAAATGAATAATGCTAAAAATGACCGCGTCAAGCCCCACATGTGTTGCGAGAAAAGTATCATCTCAAAGAAAAATCTTACCTTAATGTAACAAAAATGATCAAGATACGCCGCGATTAGTGTTCCGATGCAGTGCCCTATGCAGCATTAGGTGCGGAAAGGGAATGTTGGTGATGATGATGATTATTATTAATTTCTGTAAAAATAGACAAATGTATGAAAGAAAAAAAAATTTAAAGCATTAGTGGTCAAACATTTTACTAAATCTTTTTTAATATTTGTATATAACCACTTACTGACTTTTCTATGTCTACCGGTTTTAAGACGTACCTGTCTCCTCGTTAGGACACTTTGATTATCATACAACCTTTCAATATAGCCCGTTATGCGATGTTCCATTAATGGTTAATGATTTCTTATTTTGCTGGTAATGACTTAGTATTTAGAGGTTTAGGGATCATTTAGGTGTTCATGGTATATTTATTATTTATTTTTTAATCTGGAAGTAGGGCACACATAATAATAAATTTGTAATTATTCTTTATATTATATTATAAAATACATCATTTGCTGCCTTAGAACGGGCAACTATCCCTAGTTAGGCAGTTTAAATGAACCACTAGCAAAAAAAAAATATGTTTGCATACTTTTATTACTCAATAAGTTTAATTTCATAAATATATTTAAATTTGTTTGCAACAGAGAAGGCAAACATTTTTGAGAAGGTAATTTGGAAGTCCTGTCATTGGCTGGTTTAAGTGGCCACTTAACACATTGTGTAGCATTCACCATTCTGCATATGTTAAAACATCCAAATTTATTTAACTCTTCCATCTGTTTACGTTTGTGAGTGAGATTCATCCGGGTGAACCATTTCATCTACTAGGCAACGCTTTCAAATTATTTTTCAATTTTTATACTTCTTATACCAGTTAGTTTAATCAACAATGTTTTGAGTATGTCCAAATGTTTGTAGACAGGCTGGATTATAATTAAAAATTGGTTGTGGTCCTGTAGTATTATTGTGGACTTTCGGACCAAAGGTAAGATTTTAAAACCTCACTCTACCACAACTCGATTTCCATTTTTCCAGTACAAGTTATTTATGACTTTTAGGAAACAGTCTGAAAGTTCAAATATTTGAGTAAATAATAAGAACTACAATTACTCCGGTTGGTGCCGACGTGGGATTCCCCGGTTCGGCAGACACCAGACAACAGTAGGCGCTGTGATTCTAATAACAGACACACTTTTACACGTTGTTTTATTCTATTACCGTGTACACGAGTAGCCTATTATGTGTAAAATTATTTCTGAGTTAGTTTCGTTTTGTTTTTTGGTTTTTAAGAAAAACAAAAAGGTATGATTATATTTTTTATTTTAGTATTATTAAAATTAAAAGAATATTCAAATATTTGTAGTTTATGCTATGATTCTGCAAGAAAGGAAGCAACAATCAAAGCAAATGAAATTGGATTCTTTTTTAAAAAAAGTGTGAGAATTCAATTTAATACCGACGAACTGGTGAGTTAGTATTTATTATAAAAAAATATTAAATATATCAAGAGATCATTATTTATTTTGTAAACGAATATAAACTGTATTTATTAAACATTTGTATTATTAAAATCTTGAATATATATGGTATATGTATTTTCCATTATATTTGTCTTAATTTTACACCGAAATCCAGCCAATATGTATACAAATATTTGGACTTACTCAAAACTTTGTTCATAAATATATTTATTGTTGTGGTTCAAGTTCTTGACTATCTTATCCCACCCCGATGAGACTGTCAATAAATTAGTACATCTGAAAAGTAAAGGATTAAATAATAATTAGTAAAGTTTAAAAGCAAATTCACTGCTATTTTAAAAACACACCATGTGTATGTTTTGATCGCTTGCGGTTTATTTGCTAATTTTGCATTAGTTTCTGTCTTGGTAAATATATTTGTTCAGTTGGATCGCTCTGATATCAGCTGATTTTGTCTGGTAAACACCAGTTGCCCCTTGTGGGCTGTGTTATGAGCTAGTCTCGTATGCCTTTAATATTATCAACCGCATTTTCTGTGTTCAGCACCTTCATTTAGTGAGTGTCGTGGTAAGACACTAAACGCTATTTAAATGTGTCAATTGCTTACAATATCGTCGGCCTAACTTGTAAAACTCGTATGTCCCAAACTTACTTTTGTTCAAGGGAGAGTAAAATCAGTTTTTACCTCGGTAGCGAATTGTAACGAAGTTTTTTTCGCTAATTAAAAAAATAAATATTGCAAATACACAAGTTTTACACACATATATATTATGTGCCGTCGCCTCGCGGTGTAATGGTTAGCACGTTTGCCTACCACGCAAGAGGTCTCGGGTTTGATTCCCGACATGGTTGATATAAAATATTTATTTAAAAGGGTGTTTTCACACTACAATATTTCATATTCCGCTCTCGCTTCTGTAGAAAACACTTTTACCTCGTATATTTACATAAAAAATAGGCGAGATAAAGGTGTTGACTATGGGCACGAGAGCGTTTGGAATATTACGATGCGTAAGGCTGATCATCTTACTTTCATGGCATAAAAAAGATCAAGATACGCTGCGATTGGTGTGCCAATGCAGTGCCCTATGCACCATTAGGTGCGGAAAGGGAATGATGATGATAATTTGGCGGCCTCCGTGGTGTAGTGGTCAAGACGCTTGACTCACGCACGGAAGGTTCCGGGTTCGATTCCCGGTCAGAACACAAAAATTAAAAGTGTGATTTTTCTCAAGCCTGGGTGCTCTGTGATGTAATTCACCACTGTAATTAGGCCTCCTGGCCTGTTGTGGTGTAAAAAAAAAAAAATGTTAAATGTTAAAAAATAATGATATATTATTTGAAGTCCTAACAGAAAATACCTAAGTATAGTTTTTGACCATTTGTGAATATGTGACGGTATGAATTAATGCATTTCAGTAAAAAATATAAAAAAAATATTTTAAGATAAGTTTAACAAGATAAGTAGGTTATGACTTGTCATTGGCTGGTAAAATTTTCCACTTTACACGCAATGTAACATTTACCATTCTGCTTGTATTTGAAGATCCATATGTCTTAAATCCTCCCGTCCGTTGATTTTTTGGGCCGCTTCTCTGAAAAGGTACCTGTTTGCGCTACATTTATTGACACGCTGATCGGTTTACCAACGCCTGCCCTACACACCATCTGGTGCAGATAAGGGTGTTATGATCTCTGTTAAAATATCTTTTAATGAAGATAAATTGTCCAAATTTCAAATATTGATTGATTTTTTTCCAATTCATGTTACAGCTTAATTTTTAGATGTATTTTTGTAATTATATTTCTTTGTAAATAATATGTGTATGGAAAAATAAACAAATAAAAAAATAATAATTAAAATCAGTATTATTTTTTGCATTAATCATGTAAAAAATAAAATGGAAATATATTTTAATATAATAATTTAAATAAACTTGTGGTCGGTACACATTGATAATTTTTTTTTTTTTTTTAAATCTTTCAAGTATTTTGTTTGAAATTTTTTTATGAATGTTTTTGTTTGAAATTGTACTAATAAATTGCTTTTGAGGCATTTCAAAATTGCATGTTTAGTCACTCCCAATGATCATGCTAATTCTTCTTGACTTTGACATGAGTCTTCATCAAGTAATGCCTTCAATTCGGTATCTTCGAAAATCTTCTCTCTTCTACCAAAAATCACGGTTCTTGAAGCCCTGAAACTACTCACGACACGTTATTTCACTAAGAGCGGCCTCACCATAAGGATTTTAGAGCATCCGATGAGCCTCAGTCACATATTTTTTCATATTGAAGCAGAAAATTTAAATCTGCCGCAAATGACGTGAATTTGGAGACACAAATCGACTAATGTTTCTATGAGGTTATGTTGACAAATGTCCAAGTTTATTGCATGACTTAACCATATATTATAATCTATTTATTTCGACCACTACTTACCTCTAAAGCCATCTACAGGAAAATGACGGAAGCAAAGTTGTACACCTAATATATATTTTTTACTGACACTTAAGCCTCTTTTTTGTGTGGAAATGATTGGGAATATCATAGTACTAATGGCAACTGTGATATGTTTTAGCACCACCTAACCTTCTCGTATAATGAGAAGAAAAGTGCATACAACGTTGTGGACATGGGATCGCGTAATGGAACTCTCCTGAATGGGAAACGAATGTCTGCTGCCCAACAAGAAAGTGAACCAATGGAGGTAATTTTCCATTAATAATTCTCTGTCTAACTTTTTTTTTTCTAAGTCACATAAAGGAAGAGAAGGAATGTGAACGGAGTTCCTGTAGCTCAATCACAAATAACCATCGACATGCTTAAAAATATGCTAAGCATGTTTTTGCGACCACAATGAACAATAATCAACATGCTTAAGTTATCGCAGTCATAAATCAACACGTGTGTAATCTCTAAGTCAACGCTCGTGCCGGTTTGTTTTTTGTTTTCCTCGTAAATAAATACAGTTCACTGGCGAAAAATCGGTGTTTACTATAAAAAATAATACAATAACTTGCATTTGCAAATAGCAAGGAGTACCTAATACAAAAAAGTGAAAATCAAATTACAATTACTATGGCGACTGCTTTTTTTGACATTTTGCTCGCTAACCGCCGGCTAAATGCAATAAATAGCATGATAAATAATAAATAAACTTACCAGTTTTTAAATATTTTCCATATTTACACTGGGAAAATTCAAATATGTGATTGCGCAGCAGGATTATACGCCGCGACACGTAAATATTTTGTAATTTTTTACTAGGTGTTCACGGATGTTCCATTGTGATCGCGAATACGATAAACAACCATGGTGAGAAATTGTTATCACGTTGCTTATTAGCACGTCAATAGTTATTTGTGATTGAGGTACTGTTACTATTCTCCACTATCATAAACGTAGGTGTATGCGCTGAGGTATAATTCAATAGAGATGATGCTTCATAGAATGATAGTTTATAATGATGTTTTGAAAAATTAGCATTTTCGCGTCAACATTGCCGTGCCAAACGCATAGTAGAGTAAAAAAAAAACAATTGTCTATGCCAGCTTACTGTTTTAATTTTCATGGCTTTTTGTTCTTGCTTTCTTGACCCCTTTCATAAAGATCATAGCGTCATAATAATAGAACAACGATGCATGTGATTTTCTTAAACTTTACATGAGAGCAGTTGAAAAAAAAATTGACACTTTATCTCACAACTGCGTAAGTACAAACGTATATCCTTTGATACTTGGGTTAGTTATGTATATTATATTCTTTTCAAATCTGGAATATAAAGCCTTTATAAAACCTTTTCAAGATCAAATATAAAAGAAAGTCAGTGTCACATTTTTCCCACATCCCTCGTTGTTCTATTATCACGATGATATAACCGAGGAATCTTAATTTAAAACTTGTATTTACATATTTTTTTAAAGTAAAAGACTATGATTCTTGTCAATCTTGCTTTTAATCCTGTATTATGTTTTAGAAAACTAATACAATCAGAACCTGAAGATTCTACTAATACTATGTAAAAAATAAAAAAAAGTCTGCCATGACACTTTTTAAAGCGATTTATTCATAGAACAAACTATGGTTTTCATTCCCCTATGCCCAGAATTCTCAGGTCTGCCAACAAACATACCAGTCTTGATTTCTTTGACAACAAGTTGTCTTCTTTCTTACGATAACTGAATCAAATTAAATTATAAACACCTCTCTCCCGCTTCCACTCCCACCAAGTCTACTATATACCATTATGTCTTTCTACTCTTTTTAATGATAATTTTCTATGTATACAAATGCCCATTGGGGGTATATATAAATAAATAAATGAAAATTCCATTAAAATTCTGGCTTAGTCGTTCATTTATCTTTTGATTAAAAAAAGCCGCCATGACACTTTTTAACTTTCTATGTTTAAAATTATTATCTCGTATGAGAATGTCGGCCTCGAGGTGTAATGGTCAGCGCGTTTGCCTACCATGCAAGAAGTCTCAGGTTCGATTCCTGACATGGTTGATTCGAAATATTTATTTAAAAAAGTGTTTTTAGATAAGAATATTTCATAGTCCCTGGACTGGCACCTGAAGCGTAAGACTGATCATCTTACCTTAATGTAACAAAAATTCACAAGATACGCTGAAATTGGTACCAATGCAGTGCCCTATGTACCATTAGGTGCGGAAAGGAAATGATAATGATGATGATGAATACAGTTTCGTGTACGAAATAAAAAATTAATCCTGTACAATTTGAATGATTTTAAAAATGAAGTGGTCACCATAATAACATTTACAAATAAATAAATTATATTTTGCAAGACCTGCTTAAATCTATTTACGATTTTTCTATGCTAATATTGGTATGATATAAAATTCGATTATTCATTTTAGGTAATTTCTGATTAGAACCAAAAATTATACATTGAAGCAGAAAGTGCTTTAATTTAATCTATTATATTTTATAAATCATCGGGCATTTTTGATATTTACTCTCTTCTCATATGTAATTAGAACAAAGCTTTTACTGAATTGTCAATTTGCAAGAGGTCGTGAAACTGCATATGCGTTTTGTGTAGTGTCTGAATTTTTTGTAGGTTGTTCACAGCAGTATCATCCAACTGGGGAGTACCAAGCTATTGTGCCACATTCACAATGGTAACACCACTTGCGGCCATTGTGAGCCCGGTCTTTTGATACAAGGTGATAAAAAATATCTTTGTTCTATGTTGTTTTCAGTATCCGCAGGACAACCAGAATTCTTCATTGAGCAAATAAAAAAAACCTGGTTGTTAGTAAAAAAATATTAAGGCCTTTCCTTATCAAAACATATCCAGCCCTTGTTCTTTTTTTCCAAGAATCTATTGTAATAAGTATTTAGTTAAATGATATAATTATATATACTCTTTTTTAACTTTCTCTACTCAAGAGTCTATTGTTACGGGATTATACTCTTGTGATGTTGAACTCTAGCTGTCTCTCCGATGCTTTGAGGGCCTCCTTGGTGGAAGCTGTCTATCTAGTATTCCTTGTAGAGCTTTGTATGGAATTCTCGCAGAATTAATTATCTATACATGTTGGTACCAATATCGTCGACGCTGTCGTCCCCATCTGACAAGTTCTCATTTCTGTTGTCCTTTGCATACTTTTTGTCTTGACAGTGTCCGCCCTCGCTTCAATGCCATATGTAAGGATATCTTGCTATCTGTTCTCAGGTCTTTATTCCTCCATATGACATCTCTCAGGTAGCCCGGCACAGCTACAGCTTCATCTACCTGAGTAGCTCACTGCCAAGATAATTAAACTGGGTTATTTGTTCAATTGGCTCGTCACGTACTGAGATTCTGCACTCTAGCTGCATAAAGAGTATTATCATATCAAAGGTTATACCTTTCAAGCTGGGTTACACTCTTAATAAGGAAGTGGTAGAACCCTTATGCTGACGATGCTACAATCATAGCTGAAAACAAAAATGGCTTACAGAGAATGTTCACAACAAGAATCCTGTTCAAAGCAAAACATGATTATCTCTGTAGCAAAAACAAAGTGTACGATATTCTCCAAAGACCCACTAGAGTGCAGAATCTCAGGAATAAATTCCCTTTTATGTAAATAAATAGGCCCAAATTTTTGATGACAAACACTGTCTTTTATCCAAAGAGCTTCTTCATAAATAATATAAATAGATTTCTCTATAGCGTCATTTTTGTTTTTATTTAATTACACTCTGTTGAAATATCAGTCGATCTAAATAGTTTTTAATTTTATTTCAGACCCTCCAGTGGCGGCCCCTCCGTCGAAAGATTACCGTCCGACCAACACGAAAAAGCAGCACAAGACAGAACTGCGTAGACTCAAGATCAAATACAAGATCAATCCCTTCCGAACCGACGCAGAGAACTACGAGGAGTTACTTCCTGAGGGGTACGAGGACAAGGCCAAGAGTCGCCGGGAGAAGGTCGGGTCTCTGCACCACGGAGCCAAGACTGAACAGGCCAGCCTCGATGAGTAAGTCAATAATGATTTTTATTTTATTTCAGAATCCAACCTTGCACCGTCCAACTCTTGATCGGATTGATCTAAAACGCTTTGACCGGTATACACTTGCGAACAATTGAAGAGATATAAAAATGGGGCAATATTTCATCGCGTCAAAACCGTCATATTTTTTTTCCTTCACAAAATATAATTAAATAATTTGTTAATTACTGTTTGTTCTGCTACTAGCTCTAATATTCATCTGTTATTTGTACATTGCTGCAAAAACAGACCTATATTATAAAGTGTAGTGTTGAATCTAATCAACATTGGTCTAAGTACAAAATTTTCTCTTTTTTGCTAAAATTAGATATATATATTATTAACTCAAAGACGGATGTTCAAATTTAACAAACAAGTTTAATGAATTCTGGAATAATTCTTTAGGACCATAGCCTCTACCAATAAAGGCTTCAAGATGTTGCAGAAGATGGGGTGGTCAGCAGGAGAAGGACTAGGAAAGGATGCAGCGGGGAAAGCAGAACCAGTGAGTTTATTTTTTATTTATATATATTTTTGAAATCTATTCATTCTGATTATCTATTGGAAAAACTGTTTCGAACACATTTAAAAGTGTATAAAATTTAAAAAGCAAATATTTTATTAAAAAAATTATATGCTTTTGCAATAAAACTAATTGAATAGAAATATTTCAAATTAATTAAAAAAAATATGTTCTTAAGAAATTTTTATGTAAAATTGTAATGTTATTTAAATTTTATATTAGTTTTTAAGATTCTGTGAACTTATTTCATATAACATAGATAAATAAATAAATTCATCAATTACTCCCATGTAGCGGCTCGCAAATAAATACAGTGATAATTTCGATTTATTTTATACCACGCTGCTGATGATCAAGACCTTTGTCCTAGAAAGAAATAAAATATAATTATGAATTTTATGTAAAAGCCTCGGGGACATTTATGAATAAAAATCATTTCATCGATAAATACAACCCAATTTATTGAATAAGTAGATAATTAGTTATATTGTTATGTCAATTATTTCACAATTTCTAAGTATGTACCTACATAAATATCAATACTGACAGTCAGTGTTGTAGCTATGGCAAGAGGTTACGTAACCAAGGAAATATGTATATCTCGTTCTCACACAAATATTTGCACGTGTTCCGTGAAGGTAACTCAATATTTGCTAAATCTGATATGCATCTAGTAATGGGATAACGTGTCTTTTTTGTTATGTGTCAGTGCTATTGCTTTTTTAAAATATATTTTTTAAACCTGCCAAAATATAAGTTTATAATGGATTACTCTGGGGTAAGTTGTTCAAATTTATTTGTGGAATTTGTCTAATTGAGATTTTCTAAATAATCTGTTATTCAGAAAATTTCCAAATAATACTTTAAGAAAAGTGCTTGTAAAAAAGTTTATTAAAGATTAAGTATAGATATTTAATATTTTCCCCGACTTTCTTGCAAGCAATTTGATTATACAACATGTTTGTTTTAAATTCCCTTAACTCACCCCTCACGCCTGAAGAATCATCTTTTTTATCTTCCTTAATCTCTCCGCTTTTCCGTTCCATTTATTATCTTTTTCCTATTGAAAACTAGTATGTATCTACCATAGAATTAAGAATAGTCCAGAAGGAACATAGAATCATATTTGAATACATCGGACTGTGTCCAATAATTCCCCCACTCCGCCTTACTTTTGCCGCTCGCATTCGTAAAGTCGCCGGGTAATGTTGCTTGATGGGAAAAAAAAAATCATAACACAAATGTTAGGTAAAAAAAAAAGCAATCTGTTAATTTCTCTAATATTTTATTGTTCACGTGGAAATATTGATTGACACAACAGAGTAGATAAGTAAAGGGTCATCTAATAAGAGTAATTGAATTTATGAACTTTGAACTTAAAATATAAAACATATTTTATTTTACATAAAACGGATATTTTTATATCATGTTAAATAATATTTGATGTTTTAAAGATAATGTCGTTCAAATGTCCCCCACTGCGTTCTTTAATCCGAGGTCTAATTTTCATTAGTTCTTGCATTAGATGATCAAAGTAGGGTAAAAAAAAATACTACCCTGGCAACATTAACGAAATTTCCATTTTGTTTCTTCGACAATCTGACAGATGGAAAAATAATTTAATTTTTAAGTAATGCATTTGCTACGTAAACATTCGTTTGCTAATTACACATGAAATGTGATACCATTCTGGTTCTTTAAGATCCTAGCAGTATTTCTACACTTTAAAAAGACACAACACGGCATAGTTGAATTCAAATCAGGAGTTGCGTACTGAGCGACGTCTACAAAGAAACGAATGGGTTAAAACGTAAACCTACTCATTTATGAGTAGTTTAGTCGCCTTCTGTTTGATGTGCGTATGCGGTTTCTGGACTATTCTTAATTCTATGGTATCTACATATATTCATTTATTAATGTACACATCATCGAATTAGAATAGTCCAGAAACCGCATACGCGCATCAAACTAAATCCGACTAAACTACTCACAAATAAGTAGTTTTACGTTTTGGCCATTAGGTACTCTGTAGACGGCGCTTAGTATGCAACTGCCGATTTAAATTCAACTATGCCGTGTTGTGTCGTTTGCAAGTGTCAAAATACTGCTGGGATTAAAAGGGAATACGGTAGGATCACATTGCATGTGTAAGAAGCAAATTCACAAGTAATGTAAGTAATGTATCGGGTTGTGCTCCCGTGGCTAGTGTCTCGGACTCACGGATCGAAGGTCCGTGGTTCGAATCTCACTCTACCCCAACTTAGTTCCCATTTTCTAATAGTTAGTTATTTACAACTCGTTGAAAATGGCTCTCAAAATGAAATATTTGCGTAAATTATAAGAACGCAAATATTTCTTTTTTACTAAAAAAAAAATATATAGTATTTAAAAATTCGATTATTTTACCATCTGTCAGATTGTTAAATAAAATTACGTGGACATTTTATTAGTATTGCCGGGCAGTCGAATTTTTTACCCGGCTTTCTATTAATAAGCCTTTGTGTAATATTAAAAGGTATTAATTGATTTAATTACTAAATTATATTTTTTTCTACGTTTGCCTAATAAAAGTAGCTGTTTTTTTAATAGCTCAGTCAGCAAAATATTTTTTTTTGCAAAATATTACAAAACATAACACAAAATTATCTTATATTTGTGTATATTGTTCACGGTCTGGCAACATTACGCGGCCACTTCACGCATGCGCGCAGGTAGAATGTCGGGTAGAGGGGGGACTTTTGGGCACAGTACGATGTATACAAACTTGGTTCTACGCGCCTTCTGATATATTATAATTCTATGGTACAAATATTGCTAATTCTATTTTTGTACCATTTTGTTCTATTTTTTTCGTATACGTTTTCAAACTAAAACGAAATTCATAAAGTATTTTGTTCTACTGGTCGGTTAGAAGAAATTACCATTTGGAAATAAGCCCGCCAATGCGCAAATATGAATGCACAAAAAAAATACTGTGAGAGATTACAAAGATAGTAATTGTAAAAATGGATTTGATACATATTCTTATATTCATTTAATTAACCGGTTAAGTCCTATAAGCGCGTTAACACGCTCTCCGTTTCCGTTTTCGGAGGACCGGCCATACAAAAATAGCGTGTAAAGACGCGCGCCTTTGGACGCACTTAACGCTTCGAAGCCAAGTTTTCTGAACAGTTTTAGATTTCGTACACTCGGAGACATCTGTTAGAATCCTGGTAAAACACTGGGATACGAGGATTATTAAAATTATCGACACAATAGCGATTCCAATGAGAGCTTTATTTGAATAACACGCGTCAATAATGCAGGGTTGACATTGCATTTTGGGAGTCCTCTTTAGTATTGCATATTATTTTTTGTCAAACTTAGTTTGTTGCAAAATCTGATGCTTTTATTTTAGTATTTCGTGGGAGTTTTCTTGTTTATTTTTTTTGTGGCATAAATCTATTATTTGTGGATAGAAGAAAATGCGTTTTTTATCATTTCTCAATTCACAAGCACGATTATCTCGATTTTATAGTAAAATGAGTGAATTCGTGTTTGATTATTTTATGTTTTTTAAAATTGATTATCGGCACCTAAATACGATTTAGTGAGTGTGGTGGGAAAACGAATTCCCACGCGGATGCGGGGCGAGAAACAGCAGAGGGCGAAGCCCTGGGGCTTCTACGATATTATTGAGCGAAGGGGACTGTATTTAATTTTAATGAAAATAAGTGAATATGGCGATATGCAGGGTCAATAGGTCACAACCCCAACAAATTAAATGGATTAGGAATGGATGCCACTAACCTTATCTTCGTTCTCGATGGAATTGCTGTGGTACGACTGGTCACTTGCGAGCGGCACCAACACTAGAACAGGCCCCCGAATTGGTGCTCATCACTGGTGGTTGGTGGAAACAAAGTTTATGATGCGCCACACGTTTAACGAAATAAACGCGCGATTTGCGATACGCGGTCTTAATGTGCGGGTGATCAAAGGATACTAGAAGAAAAAAATCTACTCTACAAGATATTGTGTTTGCTTTTACGCTACATGTATTATTTTATTTGACTACAAGCCTTTAAAATGTAATGTCAAGTATACGAAAGTGAGCATTTTCGACCCTCTTTCGCATTCAATCGAGGGAATAAAGGAAAATACATTGTTTACTTATTTGTTGTAAAATAATGAAGGGGAATTATCGGGGTCGGTATTAAATAAGAACGCCTTTCTCGAAAACCGCCGTGAAAGTTTAATTATAAAACGTTTAACTGAAGTATGGATGTTAATTTATTTATTTGACGGACTTATGCAGTCCATTCTAACGATGGTAAATACAATTTCTTATAATAAATACAGGCACTAATAAAATAAAATACAACTAAATAAATTTAAAGCTAGGACAAAAAAATTAAAAATTTCTACCTCAAGACAAGATCCGGTCTATCTTAGTGAATTTTAAAACTATAAAGACTTACACCAAAAAAGTCCAGATCTTGTCTCTAGTTTACAATACGACACAATCGGGACATAGGTGCATGCGAGTAATAGTTTGTGCTGTGTTGATCGAGGAACAGCACATTATTATTTCGCAACCGGCGGATCGGAAGATTGAATGCCACCTGTTATGTTGACATAAGTTGTGTCCGTTTTTTTCCAAATGAAGAGACGAAAACTAATTTCTACAAATTAGTCTATTTCATATTTTCCTCGATCGAACGGGAACACAAATAAGTGTCAAAAATGCTCATTTTCGTCTACTTGACACTCCGTTTTGAAGGCTCGTAATCAAATAAAATAATATATGTAACGTAAGGGCAAACGCAATATCTTGTAGAGCAGAAAATTTTCTTTGTAACGACGTATAACCTTTGTCGTTTTGTTTTACTGTTGGTGCCCATTAACACCAATATTGAAAAAAAAAAAATATTTAGATCTGTTTTTTTTTGTTAATCCCAGTCATATTTTCTGATTTGTGATTCTCACATGCACTCGCGCAGGTCATCGCCAGTGGGGATGCGCGCGCATAAATACAAATTACGTCACGATCCGCAAATGACAGCTGTCAGTTGGCATTATCGATTATCCACCGCGCATGCGCAGTGCAATCTGCAACGATTTCCGCCGCGTGCGTGCCAAATGACACGAGTACCGATGATGTATGATTACAGACCAGGCTCCGAGGAACTCTACCGACATTAAAATGGAAAAAAATTACTAACTGAAGTTTTTGCATTACAGTAAACCTTTAAATAGCACGGTAATAGCTACTGTGCCAGTAATGGATTAATTCGCATTAGCATAGTTAATTATAATGAAATGCGAATAGCATTGGTAAATGCATTTTTTTTTCAAAATTTACCACAACGCACTTGGTACACAAATCGCAGCGTATTAAGATCATTTTTTTGTTACATGCAAGTAAGATGAACGCTCAGGTACCAGTCCAGGGACTATTTTTTTATTATTTTCTTTGCATTCAAAATTTAATATATTTGTAAATATAGATTTATATAAAACAGAATTTATGATTATGTAATATTCTCATGGATATTTGTGTGTGTATATGTATGTTTTTATTTATTTTTTATTTTATTTTTCTTTCTGTTGACGCCCATGGGGCTTTTACATTATACATACTATATAATAAGAAAAAGTTACACACTAAACATATGTAGTTAACATTTTTTCAAGTATAAAAATTAAATAAAAATATTATTAAGATTTAATAATAAAGTTACATAGTTAACATAATACACTATTAAGACATAATACATACATTATATTATGTTTATAATATAAGGCATATCAGGATTCAAATAAAACATAATTATAATTTTTTTTTTAAAAATTTTGTTCATATGTATGTATGTGTATATATGTGTAAATATGTATGTATATATGTATGTATATATGTATGTATGAATATGTATGTGTGCATGTACAGGTATATATATATATATATGCATAATGATATGATATAGATATAGACTTAGATATAGATATGGATATGTTAAGAAGTAATGTTTTTAATAAAATGCTTTGTGCCTATTAAATATGTACACACTTCTGTTTTAAATTTTGGTACTCCGGTTTTGTATTTATTTTTTATCTTATAATTGCGATATCATTTACTTATTTTTTGCTTTTTTTTACATTTTTCTAAATATTTTTTTAAAAACATAAATTAAATGTAATTTTTTTCGCTCCTTATATTTAAGTTAGAAGTAATTATTATTATACAACTATGTAGTGTTATCATATGATTTAATGTAAAGGATCTTTACCGACAATCCATATTAATTGGCTTGGTGAGTCCTGTAAAAAAATATTAAAAAAATTCAATGTTTTAAAACATAATAAAAATGTAATATTGTATATAAATAATAAAAAAATAAATAAATAAAAATAAAATCGCATCACAACGGGCCAGGAGGTCCAATTATAGTAGTGAGAATTACAACACATAACACCCAGGCTTGAAAAAATCAAATTTAATTTCTGTGTTCTCACCGGAAATCGAACCCGGAACCTTCCGTTCTTAAATCAAGTGTCTTTTTTTTTATTTATTTATTTATTTATTTATTTTTTTTAATTCTAAACAATTTTTTTAATTGCCGCCAAACTGCAAAAGCAGTTTTTTTTGCAGGGATTTCTCTCTTTAAACATTTTTGTAACACAATATAATAATGTTTACATAAAATATTTTTTTTAAAATCTTAAAAATATCAATAAAATAAAAGTTAAAAAAAAATAAATACAAGTAAATCAAGTCTTTTTTGATAACGAAATATATAAAAAATCTTAACCACTACACCACGGAGGCCGCCGATATTACTTTTTTTACTGACATTTTACTGATGAAAAATATTGGGCGTATCCAATTCGTAAGAAGCTAACCTACTTTGATAAAGATTCCAGCTCTTTAGATTAATCGATAAAATATGAATGTTTAGACAAGTCAGAATGGTGAATATTGAACTAGCCAATGAATGACAATAAACTCTGTAGATGCAATGTGTAAACAAATGTAATTTGAAATTAATAAAAACTCATTATATTATTTAAAAGATTCCATTCTGATATATTATATTGTATGTAGATTCTAGTGAAATGAAGAAAATGCAAAAAAGTCATAAAAAAAAAAGAATTATAAAAAGTAAAATACCTGATGGATTTAGTAAGTAAATCAATGATAAAATAATCCATCTTTTCTTACCATCACCCAATGAGGAAGTTCAGTGCTACGGAAAATTTAATGCACAAAGTGATTTTTTAAACGCGGAAAAAATTAGAGCATTGTACGGCGAAGAGTTTCAATGTATGTATGAAAAAAAAAATTACTTCATGATGTCACAAGTTCTTCTAAATCAACCAATTTTTTTTTAAGTTTTCGGGACTCAGAACTCACCGAGAAGAACTTGTGACGTCACGGGCGGAGTAATTACAAAACGTCAAAAAATCACAGCGCTGATAATAATATGATACGTAAAAATATTTTTTTAAAAGGCAGAGTGATGAATGTTACACGATGTGTAAAGTTACCACTATATAGTAACAAGCCATACGCCCGGTAAAATGCTTATATATTCTATATTAGCTTATATAAAATGTTCTTCATCTCTGTTGTAATGTATTAATATTATTAATATTCTTTCTGATATTAATTTATCAAATATTTTTGTGTACCGTATATTATATTATTTTCACATATATACTTACTGTTAACTAATTTTCATTATTTGTTTTTAAGATTAATTTGTTAATAACATTTTTTTATACGTATATATGTGTATATATGTGTGTATATATATATTTAGAATTCTTAACAAGTTATTTACAATTTGTTTTTTTAATTTTAACATTGTTCTTATATTCATATTTTTAATCTTTTTTTTTTTATGCAAAGTTTCGCTTTTTATTTTGCATTGCAGTTTGCTTTTTATTGTTTCTACATGTATATAAAATCTTTTTTATTTCTTTTAATGTGTTGTGTATTTATAAAATTATTACTTTCTTTGTTTGTAGTTACCTGTATATTTATTTTTATACTTATAAGTATATGAAAATGTATTTATTTTTTTGTTTGAATTCTTTACAAGTTACTTACAATTTGCTTTTTAATTCAATTACTTTTATTATATCCATATAAAATTATTTTTTTCTTTTTACTATGTAAAGTTTCACTTTTTATTTTGCATGGCAGTATGCTTCTTATTGTTTCTAAATGTATTGTTTATCTTTTAAATTTTTACGCACTATGTTTGTACTTAAATGTATATTTTTTGTAAATGCCCCTTGGGCGTATTGTAAAATTAAATAAAAAAAATAAAAAAAGGAAACCACGGAACTTTCTCGTTATTGTTATATTATTTGTATTTATTTGGCAGGCAAACGCACTAACCACTCTAACTAGTACACCGTAAAGCTAGGGTTTCCTAGGACAGCGGTGCCCGTATTTTAACGGCCGTAGTGAACGGTGATGCGGTAGACAGCCGTCGTAACGTCGACTAGAGAGTGGTTTTCTAGTGAAACGGAGTTAAATGGTGTTGATAACACCGTTTTCCTAGGAAACCACACTTAAGGCCGACAAATTTTCACTCGTTTACCTTTTGCAGGAGAATAAAAAAAATATATTTTAAAAATAATCATCGCCATTTTTCTCTTTCCGCACCTGATGGTGCATAGGGCACTGCATTCGTACACCAACCGCAGCGTATTTTTAGGATTTTCACATGAAAGCTATCGGTCGAAAACACTCGTCCGGAAAAACACTGTCGTATATTGTTGTATTCTTCATTCCGCCCGGACAAGTGTTTCTTATAAACGGTACCTCACCACACAAACGCGGTCGCTGTCTCGCTACTTTCGCGCCCGATGCTACCAGGAGCGCAGATATTCATACAGGTGTATTTTATTACCGCCGCGCGCCGCGTTGTTACGTTTTCAATCTAATAATTTATCCATGTTAAATTTATGTACTACTAAAAAGTGCAATTCTGTGCTTATACATTTTGGTCGATTTATCTAACCTTTTTACGCAGTACCGTCAAACCACATCTCGCGTTTAATTCTACCGAATGTGGTATGTTATCGAGTTTAGTTTTCGCGGCAGATTACTCGCGACCTCCTCGATTGTCATGTACTCCCAGGAGAAGGGACCGTCGCGCGCAGTCCGCCCAGAATCCCAAGGTGTTTGTTTGTGATACGAACTGGTTTTTTGCACTTTTATTTTAATTTAGAGAATAAATAATAACGTACTTACTGTTCTAGAGTTTTGGGTCTCAGTTTTTTAAAAAAAAACTGTTTATTTATTAAACAATTTTATTTATTTACTCCGATGAATGTGTAGGTATGAATTACGTAATGACGAAGTTCAGTGTTTCAAAAAAAAATATTTGTTGATGATGGACTATTAAAATAAGCTAATTGAAAAAAAAATGTATCGTATTAACAGGACTATACTTTTTTTTTAATGTTTTGTATTTCTGAAATCACTCCGCGTTACGTTATCTTCCACTTCTTCGCGGTCAGTTATGTCGATTGGTCCGTTGAACTACCGTAAACCGGAAATCTTTCGAACTAGTGACGTCGTTCAAAGTAGTTCGTTTTTATTATTATTTTATACATTTTCAAGAAACTTGGCCGTACAGTTGAATGTCCTAATTTTTACCGCGCTTAAGAAAACATTTTTCCTATTGAATTTCCCGTAGGGCTGAAGTTCCTCCCTCATTAAAACAACATTTCGATTTTTATTTTAATTTTAAGATTACACAGAATATTGCAATCCAAGGACAGATAATATTACTAGTAGGTATTATATAATGTTTTTATGTTGTAATGTACGCAAGCCGCCATGTGCGTTTCCCTGGCGCTGCGCGCGGGAAAGCTGACACCACAAATAGCGGGAAAGATGGTGAAGCGCGGGAAACCGACCTCCTCGTCCGTCACTCCTGGTAGAACGCACTGATGTAGAAATGTACGATGGTATATGCCAGTGGTCGGCAAGCCGCGGCTTGCGAGACGCGTGCCGCTCTTTAGCAACTCGAATGCGGTTCGGTTCGCACAGCGCAAGTTTCACTTTTTATTAATTTATTTATTATAAAATTATTATTAAAAAATATCAACGTATCCTAACTCTATGAGCCCAAGAGTGTTGAGTTGGAATACAACATAATGGAAAGTGGAAGCATGCATATTATTAAACAATACCAGAGATATAAATTATTACATAAACAAGTACTTTAATTAACATCTGAGCTGGTATTCCAAACTCTCCCCCGGTCGTAGAAAAACCATTTATATCGTGTATTTACGTACAAAATACACGAGATAAAGTGTTTTCTACCGCGGCGAGAGCGGTTCAGAATAGCACCCCTTGACGCTTAATAGTATATAAATCTATGCAATATTTCGCAGCAGTCTCCTGCAATGGTCTCCTCCCTTAGACAAAATCCAAACTTGTACACTCCTGAAAATGGATTTCGTTTTGGACAATTTAATATGTTCATCCAGGACATTGGTCCTACAGAAGAACTTTTAGGATTATTGCCACTGAAATGTCAAACACGTGGCGAGAATATTGAAAATGCTGTCATGAATTTAACAGAGAAACATCATATTTAACTCCATACAATGGTTTTTATTTTGGAGGCCAACATTAATCGTGAGATAGTTGGTTACCATTGCACCATTCGCCAAGAAGCACTTTGTGCGCAGACATTTTAAAAGTTGTCTGCTTTCTACGATCTGAATAAGAACCCTCGCGAGAAGATTCAGATTAGCACCCCTAGAATAGTATAACTGACTCATGATTAGTTTGTAAGACAAAGCAATATTCTGTTATTTTATTTTTCGGCTCTGCATATTCATGCGAACAATCTTTTCAAACCTTAACCTTATCAAAAGTAAATTGATAAACTGTATTATTCATGAGAAACTAGAATGCTAATGTTAAATGCGTGTTTTATCATATTTATATTAAAAACTGACAATCAATAAGATGATCTGGTTTTATCTTATGTTACTAGTTTACACCGACTCCAAAGAACACGTTTTTTGATAATAACTTTGGCCATCAAAATAAATCTTAATCGTTGTATTGCTGATCTTTGGCTCTTTAACTAACGAGTTTGCCGACCACTGTATAGATACCGGTATCAATAGCCCGATACCGTTTTGTATTCATGGTGTCCTGGTACTTTGACGTTTTTGGACTTCGGGCGCACATTTTCCGGCTGATCCGCCGGATTCCTCACATTCCAAAAAAGAATAGCGCGATGCGCTGTGTATTCTTTATTCGAATAGCAATAGTTTCCTAATGTAAACAAATTAATTTATTCAAGTTGGAACAAATACCCCGTGAGAAAATCTGTTATTACTCACGAATGAACTTTCAAATCTTGAAACACGAATTGTTTACGTGAATTCACGACTAAAAAGTTTCATTTTTAAATATTTCAATTTTAATTTGGGTAAAAAGTCTGCCTCCCCCGTGACTGCCGACTCGTTGTGAAATATTTTTATTTAATTGTGATAATTTGTTATCTTGGGTTGAAATCCGCTTTGGGATTCTAAAATAAATTTGTAAGTAGATTTTCATGTTGAATTTTCAGAAATATTATATGGAGATTATATAGGTACTTTGTTGTCTTTTAATCACCCAGAGTATTTTTGTCATTCATTGGCTCCCCCAAAATGTTTATTATTTGAGGTTGTATGAATTCAACAAGAATTTTCAAATTTAAGGGATATGTATGGTAGCTAGAACAATAAATTATACATAAAATGTCCCAATACTAATCAAAACATGTTACTTTACAAGACAAGATAATCGCTTAAGCGTTATTACACATACTATTAATAAAATCCATAAAGTATTTTTTATATCCTTAAAATCGTGTAAAAAACATAGAAAACAAAAAATATAGTATTTTACACTGGGATATGTTCCACACAGTACCGTGTAAAAATACTGCGTTAAAAAATATTCTAAAAAAGAACAATGCTGAATAGGTTTCCTTATATAAAAATCAATTGGGGATTTAAAAAATAATCAAATAGTTACTATTTATTGTACCTTATTTAAAAAAATATAACATGACATCAAAATACTTTTAAAAAATTGTAACAAAAATTATTCACCATCACTATCATATAATTATAGGTACGCCAAGTAAGTAAAATAGCGATGTAGGGCATTCTAATAACGAAGTGTACCATCACGCGTTGTTAAATTAATGTTAAAATAATTAATTGAATTTTTGGACCGCGTTGTTTTGAAACCGTGTAAAACGAGGTATATTTTACAAGTACATTTAATATACATCAACTGAAAAATTGCTGGTCAGATTAAAGTGTGATAGATGTGTGGTACAGAGCGGAGTGCTCCGAAACAATTCCCAGTGTGCAGTGATTCAATAATTTATACTTGTTCCTCTTCGTTTAGATCTGTTGATCTGTTATGGCAGAAAGCTGCTACTCTTGACGTTGAGACGGTCTACCAGGAAGACGATGACCAGGTGGAATTTCCTCAGCTGCAATGTAAGATTTGTCCATTCTGTCAATATGGTCTCTCCAAAATCTTACTGCTCTGCTCCATCGCACCAGTGCCACGGTCCGTCTTATTTCTTCATTGCGAATGCGGTCTTTAGAGACGTTTAACGTTAACGTTTTAACGTTTAGACGTTCTCCGCGATTCGTCACTTATAAATGAATAAACCAAATACTCACTTTTTTCTGTTTGCTCAGAAAGCTACCTCTTCTGCCATCTGTTATTATTATTATTATTAATAATATTTTTATTTTTCCTTGCTATTTTCTATTTGCCTTGCATTTCCGATGTTCTAAGCAGATTATTTGTCCTGGTTGTGTCAGCTCTTGTTTCTATTATATTGTCATGATTGGCCTGACACACATCTTATGTGTCCGTACTTTGCTTTCTATACGCGTATGTTTATTGCTTCAAATAATATTGCCAAGACATCGCGGCGGAGGCTTTATTGGTCTGCTTCCTGACTTCGAAGCGCAGATCCCTGTTGGTCGAGATTTCGAGCTCGACGCCTAGGTTTTTGAATAACATAACCTGTTCCTCTGGTTTGTAATCTATAACCAATTTGCATCTCCTGGGTTGTTTGGACATAGTTCAGCTCTTTGTTTTATTCACTGAGATGCTCACGTTAAACCGTTAGGATGCTAGGTGGAACTTGCATATCATTCGTCGCAGGTCATCCTCCGATTCTGCTACTAGGGCTACTAAGGCTGCAACATTGGCATAGCATATGATATTGATGACCGTATTACCCATCCTGTAGCCTAAGCCTATCCCGGAGCTGCCACTCTTCTATGATTTCGTCCATTATTAAATTAAACAGGAATGGGCTCAGACTGTCCTATTGTCTGATGCCACTGGCTACGGGGATTTCCTTAGACCGCCCACCTCTATCCTTGTTCTGCTATTGGAGTATATCCTGGATAGTTTGACTATTGCAGGTAATATTCCCTTCTCTGTAAATATTATTATGACATCACTTAGCAATACCCCATCGAAAGCTTCTGTCAGGCCAACAATGCATATACACGTAATGTTGTCGTATTCAATAGATTTTTCTTTGATCTGCCTCGTGATAAAAATGACGTCAATTGTGGAACGATTTCTTCTGAATTCCTGTTACTCTTATTTGTTAATACTCTGCTCTAGTCTATACATTCCTATTCAAATAACAAATGATTATTTAATTTATGAATGTAGAAAACATATCAATAGAACATAGACATTTTGTAAAAAATCACATCCAAGCTATTTTTTTCCATTGTATTCTTTTCCATAGCGCTATGTGACGGAGAAAAAACTAAAAGCTTTCTATCGTTTTCCAAGTCGCGAAAAGCTTGGTAATAAAATAAAATGGCATAGAAAGCTTTTACGAATTATGTAACAAGCGTTTTTTTACCTCATTAATTCAAATTCATTTTTATTGTACTAAAATAACATTACAAAGAGAAGAAAATATTTCAGGCGTTCTCTCTTTTCTTGGCAATGTATCCTATAGTATGATCTCATTAGTACACGAGTTAAACAACTGCTTTACTAAATTTTTCATTCCTTACTGCATTATCACAATAATTCATGCTAAACTTTAAGATTTAAAATTTTTTAGAATAAAAAACCCAATTTTATCTGATTTTTTTATGGGTAATATGCAATTAGGTTCAACTTCTGAGGTGCGCGACCTAGGTATCGTTTTTGATCAAAAATTATTCTTTATAAGGCACATAAATAATATTATTAGTAAATCCCTAAAAATGTTACGCTTCATGTTACGTGTGACTAAGGAATTAAAAAACATAGGCACTTAGAAGTTGATGTATACTTCATTAGTAAGAAGCCAGTTAGAGTATAACTCTACAATATGGACTCCTCACTACAACTGTCACCAAAATTCTCTTGAAAGAGTCCAAAAAAAATTTTTACTGTGCATAAATTTTAAACATTGAATCAGCCATGAATTTTTAAATTACGGTTTTTTACTAAAAACATTAAATTTGTTAAAACTTAACTTAGGAAAAAAATTAAAGAATTTTTTCAAAATTGTAAATTCAATATGGGATTGTCCTGAACTATTATCTTTCATCAACTGAAAGAATGACTAGACAGGTGCCACCGTTTTGTAGCAACAATTCACGAACAGTGTATACTTGTAATGCCGTAATAAATATACTTCATAAACTCGACAATAGTTATTCCCACGTATCTGATATATTTAGTGAAGGGTATTGTTCCTATAGAACAAACCTTTTGAACTTTTTCAAAGATGGTGAATGGAAATTATGTTTATTTATTCATGCATTTCATAATATATACAGTTTTTTGTTCACTTTGCCCAGCTGTATGACAGAGTACTTATGATTTTCTTGTTGTATTACTTGATAATGTTTTATTATTTAATTCTGTTTTTTACATTTATTCTTAAATTGTTTAAACTTTCTACTGAATATGCTGTATAGTTTTTAGGTTAATTTTTTTGATAAAAATCTCATATAATTTTTAGGTTTAGTTTTTTTTATAAATCTTGGGTATAGGAAATTTATGTTTTTTTTAAAAAAAATACTAAGCCAAATATGTTAGTATTATATTTTTTGTAAAAGGCAGATTTACTGTTTATGTTAATAAAATAAAATAAATAAACTTGAATTAAAACAAAAAAAATGTTTGGGATTCTGAAACGTTTCCAACCATCAAATATGTAAAACAAAACTTCACTCTGCCAAGATAAGGTTAAATTGGGACAACATATTAGGCCAGGAACTCTTCAGCTCGATATTATGAAAGCATGGTATTCTCCAATAGAGTAGAGTAGAGTATTTGCTTCGTAAACATAGTCTCACTGATGTGAAAGATGTCGATCTCCAAAGTGATTATGTTCAGCTGCCTGACTGCTCTTCCTATCGGCATAACCAGAAGCAGGTTCTGGAAGCCGGGAAGTAAACCAGTCTGTTCTGGCGCGGTCGGAGATATCCATTCGGAACATGAAAATTGGTACTCTCCTAAATGGCCGAGTTCTCGATATAACCTCTAGTCAGCCTGAAAAAATAGGTAAGTGTGAACTGTAAACCCATCGCCTTTAAGTTGCAAGTTGGTCCCCAGCATGCCCAAGAGGAATGAAGTTGGATAATCACAGATAACTATCATACTTCCTCAGTTTTTTCTGAACCCTCTCTAACATGAGGGAATATCTCAGAACAATTTATTGTAAAAATTAACAATTTTTACATATTGAAATACCAAAAAAAGTACTATGCAGATCCAACCAAGATTAATTGTTAAAATAAGGTAGTACTAATTTAGGTTGTTGAAGATATAAAAAGAAAAAAATACTTCCAATTTTTTTTCTTAAAGTACCCAATAATAATTACACTGCGACTATTACCACCGCGCCATTTCTCGTGGGGGTAAGCAGAGATAATGAAACGCCTCATGCGTCTATCCCGACACAATTTCTTAGATTCTTCCACATTCATACAACTTGTCATGCATGCCTTTCGATTGTGTCTGCTTTCGACATGACCAAACTTATATTTTCTAGATTTTTTATTTTTATTTTATTTTATTTTTTGTTTTTTTTTTACAATAAACATAAGTGATACAATGAAAGCATCCACCCCTTTCCCGAAACTGTTCATAAAGACTTGAGTCTTTCTTCAGTTTCGCATATCAATATCAATTTATTTTTTTAAAACTAATTAAGCGAAAATTTAATATTTCTTTACAATCAAACCGCGAAAATAACGAAACAAATAAACTTTAAAAACTTTCATTGTACCCCTCACTGCAGTATTGTCAGTTTGTGATCAATCAAATACACATGGTCAGCACAATAACATTTTTCTGATTTCCCAGTATTACAGTGGAGGAATACAGTGTTAGTTCCAAATTGAGACCGCGGCCGCACGCTCCAGATCCCGCATCGGAAAGGAAGAAGAACGTAGTAATACAAACAAATCAATCAAACGACACGAAACCCAAATACATATAGGAAACATTAGAATAATTTGCCCTGTACAACATGCACTCAACCAACAGAAGAAAAACAATACGTATCTATAACAAATCACAGTGGAACATCAAATTATCAAGACACTACCGGCAAAATCCTAACACAGATCCTAACATGATCCCTATCGAACTCAGGCGAAATTACTTTTCGTCATAGTACTGAATTCCTCGCAAAAACCATTTTCCTAATACCAACAGTAGAAACAATCCTATGCAAAGACCTTAATCGTCCTAACAATCTCACAGACCTTAAAGCAGACGAAACGGGTCCTAGAGCATGGTCGGCGCGTGGTTCTCTCGAGTTAGTCTACTATTTAGATTTGTAATTTACCATTTCCCTTCTATGGGACAAGAACAACACAGACGGACAAGAGTTCAGTTCAGACAACCAATACTAGTACCCAAGTATGCATCCTTTTATCTTAACATAAGTGATAAAACAGAGTATTAAAAAAATAAAGCATAACTACATAGCAATGAAATACATATTAATAGTGAACAAAAAAAAACCCACAAAGGCATGGCCTGTTCGTGGGTATACAAAAAAATGTTAATGATGATTGATAAAATTTACTAGGTATTCTTTTATTCATATTCCGTGTCCGTACTGATAATAGAATCAGAACCCTGGACGAGCGTTTTTGACTTGATAACTACTCTCAGGGGAAAATCCTGAAAAAGTAAATTGAGTGAAGAGCGGTCCGCCTCGTGGTGTAGTGGTTGGCGAACGCGCCGAGGTCGGGTTTGATTCCTTGCAGGGCCAACATTAATAATTTATTTTAAAGGTGGTTATTTTTTACAATATTTCACGGTCTATTACAACAAAATAAAAACCACAAAACTTTAACAGTTTCTCACATAAACAAAATAAATAAATAGAAACTCTTTTAAGAACGAAGGGAGTGGCAAATTTAGGACTGAGGGAGATGAGGTCGTCAAAATCGCTTGCTGCGCTGACTTTGAAATCATAGTGACAGAATCAGAAGATGATTCTCAACGCATGTTAACAAAGTTTTACCTAGCATCTCAGAAATTGAACATGAACTAAATTTACCTTAGCTATCTTCTCTTTAAGATCGCCGAAATAAATCCGACTTTCTAGTCCTATTTGAAATTCTCAACTCACTCTTTGATGCGCCTGAATTACTGAGCTCAATAAAATGAAATATCACAACTAGAAACCTTAGACAAAACTTACTCTTTCATACCGATAACCATAGAACTAACTATGGTTTTCATTCCCCAATGCCCAGAATTCTTAGGTCTGCTAACAAAAATACCAGTCTTGATTTCTTTGATAACAAGTTGTCTTCTTTCAAACAATCACTGAATCAAATTTAATTACAAACACCTCTCTCCCGCTTCCACTCCCACCAAGTCTACTATATACCATTGTGTATTTCTACTTTCCTTTATAATAATTTTCTTTGTATAAATATGTCCTTGAAAATGCCCATTGGGCGGATATACAAATATATAAATAAATAGTAAATTAGTTAGTTTTTTTTCAATATTTCATAAAATGGTGCCACAAGTCATTCTAGGCATATTTTTGAAGATAAGAAAATATTTATCTATCTGAAATGGTAAAACAAAAATTCTAACAGTTTTTTTTTTATACTATGCACTTTTTTTAGTTTTAAATTGTAAATACATACTCATGTGTACATTGTTACTGGCAGGTACATGAAAATTTTAAATAAATAAATAAAAAGTAAATATTTTTTTCAAACTAATTTCAGAATAGCGAACCTATAGCTAAAGTAAAATAATTAATATTAAGATCTAATTTAAAAATCCAATTATTAAAAAAAAAGTTTTTCCAATATGGTCTTATTGGGTCGGTGTATCAACATGTTCCCTATTCAAAGAGTATCAGAATTCGCTAATTCTCGACTCTCGAAAAAACTCCGACCGACACAATGGCTTTGAAATTGAAACTTAAATGCTTCATTGTTCGCTATTCCCACCCTCCGAGCGTTTTACCCTTGAAAATTACCCCTCTCTTACATATTTGCATTCCTCCCGCATCTGTACCTGCCTTGTCCTGTTTTGTCCCGTTTTTGGGTGACCTACACTCGCCCTGACGAGGGCTGAGGGTCACGGAAGGTCACCCCAAGGTCGGCGATGCCCCCCGTTAGTATAAAGTTACGTTTCCCGCATCAGGTACATTATACATGCACACCGCCAACATTACATCATTGTGATAATAGCATCTATGTGTGTACCCCCCAACCCTCAAATAACGGGCCATTCTAAAATTTTATTTTGTGGCAAAATAAAACAAAATAAAAATTTCAAGTTAAAACAAAATATATGCATTGCTAAACCGTCAATAATGTATTGACTAAGAAATAGAGATTTCCATAGTTTTAAATTATTTTTTTAAAGGAAACTGTACACGCTTCCAAAACAAAATGCCAGCTAATATGTCATAACTAATTTTTAAAATATTGTTAAACACAAGTTGCTTAGAAAATGTTTTTATAAAACTATGAGACAAAGTTCAGCAATGAATTTATGTTTTTCGATGTTAAATTAAATTGTAAAATTTTAACATAACTTGAAATATAACAATAACTTTATTAGCATAATTGATTGACGTTTGTAGGAGATTCTATGAATTTATGAATGAAAAATGGCAGTTATTTGCAAAAGTCATATTTTGAGATATAACATTTTTTATTATTTGTCAACTGTATGCAAATGTAAAAAAAATGTAATGAATCACAAGTAAAAACACGATATGTCTTAAAGTTGGGTACTTAAAAAACACTATGTCGTTTTTCGTTTTTATTGATTTAAAATTTTAAGCTATGCCTAGAATAAAGATTGCTTTTTCAAAGCTTTAAAAAAAAAATGAGAAAAAAATGCGTCGAAAGAATGAAAAAGCTTTAAATGCGATTATCTCGGAACTTGTTTTAATGACTTAATGCATTCTGTCAGTAAAGCCTCGATATGTAGGTCTTATAAACATGTATCTAAAAAACATATAATTTTTTTTAAATAAATTATATTTGTGTCTTTATGAATAACCCAAATATTACATTTTGAGGGCCATTTTCAACGATAACTCACTATTATAAAATGGGAATCGGGTTAGGTTGAGTGGGGTTCGAACCACGGACCTTTGAACCGTGCGTCCGAGACATTAGCCACGGGACCACAACCCGATTCGTATCTAATTATATTACGTGTTATAGATATATTTATAAATAAAGAAATAATACTACATAAAAAAGGTAGGTGTATAGTTAAGATTTAAAAAAAATTATAATAGTTTTAGACAAAAAAATTAAGTAGGTATTATTTAAATGTAGGTAAGTAAAATACAATATTTACAGCATTCGAATATTCTATCAAATTGTTTGAATTTTTTTATAGAACATTCGTCATCATCATTCCCTTTCCGCACCTAATGGTGCATAGGGCACTGCATTGGTACGCCAATCGCAGCGTATCTTGATCATTTTTGCCACATGAAGGTAAGATGATCAGTCTTACGCTTCAGGTACTAGTCCAGGGACTATGAAATATTCTGGTGTGAAAACACTATTTTAAATAACTGTTTCGTATCAACCATGTCGGGAATCGAACCCGAGACCTGTCGCAGAACTTGTAGAACATTACCTCATATATAACTTATTTTGTGATTTTTGACAAAAAGCTGCTTTTTTGCTTAAGACGGCAGTATATCACGAGACGGACTTTTTGCGCACGTAGATATTTTTTTGCTTAAGACGGCAGTATATCACGAGACGGACTTTTTACTAACGTAGATTTTTTTGCTTATTTATTTATTTTACAGAAACAAATAGCCGACAATGATATAATAACATACAAAAGATACAGCTTAAGGACAGAACAGCGAAGTTTCTAAATAAAAGTCATACATACTAAATCTAACAAATATAACAGAACAAGACTCCATACTACATTTAATTTGCCAGTGCCTAGGACTAACTCAAGGAAAAACGACCTTTTCTTTAGAGCATGTCATTATTATAATACTGTTCTCTTCGGTCACCTAGACATTTTCTATCTTTCCTATACGAAATATAGAAAATTCCTTATAGACAGTACACCCGTTTAGTTTTGCGATGTCAGTAATTATGTATGTATTCGTATGTTCATTATTATATTTTTGTACCTTTTACATTATTTTTATGAAACTTTTTTCTTTTCTTATTCTTTAAATTTAAATTTATCTTGTTTTTATTAACTTTATTTTTATAACTGTATATATATGAGTTTTTATTTTATTTGCAACTGCAAGTGCCTAACAATAGTTAATTGCTTTTATTTTGATACCGATAATGTACTTAATCGACATCTTACACCACTGTGGAAAATTTTTATTGACTGTTTTTACAATTTTCGTTCATATGTATTCTTATTTTCTTTATTTATAAATGTAAAAAGTGTTGTTTTTTTCGCAAATAAAAATAAATAAATTGTGGCACAACAAATGGATGTGTTTATGTGTATTTGTATGAGAGTAAGTGTATAGGTGTGTTAGTGTCTATGTGGGATTAAGTGTTCAGGTGTGTGTAAGTGTGAGCATCATTAAATAGCAAGTTGGATCGTATCGCAGCCAGAAAGAATCAGTATTAATTTATTTTTTAATAAATTAAGGGGCGTGTTGAATATATCAATAGATGAAAAAAAAACACTTTAGTTAGAGCAAGAACCATATGACATGACGGCAGTATATCACGAAACGGACTTTTTACCCACGTAGAAAAATTCGGTATTTGAACGTTTCGTTGGGTTTGCCAGGGTTGTCCGCCGGTGTATAACACCCCCGCAATATCAGCGCCGTGGAAATCCCCAGTTATGTATAATCCGGCCGTAATATGTATTGTGCTGTAATAAAATATGACGTTTGCATTGTTCTCAATGTCTGGCCTCTGTATTGTTACCTCTTGCTCATTTTGTTTGCCCTACCGAATAATTCCCCGATAATGGCCCCGGTCTGTACTTGAGGTACCCTCCGAGCTGGCTTCGGGACTACCAACGCCAGGGCCCCGATTACAATGGGAAGTTAACAGAGTTATCTTATGTCTATAATATAATTTGAGTTTCAGAAACGAAAATGAAAATAATCATAATAAAAATTAGGACAGTTAGTTCCTAACCGCTTAGTATCTATGATATTAATTTTTTGAGAGGTAAACAAATAACTTTATTTTATGAACCACTTTTTGTTGGCACACCCGACCAGTTTCGGCAACAACACGTTGCTAAGTTGGAAGGGCTATCTACTAACTTCTGACTTCTATATTACCTTCTCTTGAATATTCTTCATCTCTGTTGTAATATGTTAATATAAACAGCTCCCCAGGGAGTTGAATCCAGTCCTTGTCTACAATAATTTGGACAAACTGAAAATATTGTTTATATAATATGTTTATATAGTTTATAAACATTTGTCAGTGTGTAATAAGTTTATGTTCCTTTAATTATGTTTATTTTATTATAATATCAAAATTTTGAATTGGTCAACTATATTATGAAAATCCCTCCACTCCTCCACTCTATTTCTTCATCCCGTAACCTTCTTAAGAGCTCTTTTTTTTTTCATGTCTTATATAATATATTATTTTTCTCTTTAATGTGTAACATGTTCTCTCATTATATTTGTGAAAAACTTTTACTGGATGTATGTACTATTTTTTACATTTTGTATTCGTATATAACAACTGTTGCTTTTCCTCAATAAATAAATATATATATATATATATATATATATATATATATCTAAATTTATAAAAACAATAAAATTACAGAAATAATTGACAGCCGGAAAGATCAGTATTTTACATGTATTTACAAGTAATAAAAAGTATATATAAATGTATACATATATTTTTAAATACAAGAAAATATATGGAAAATTAATTTATTTACACAATGTGTAATAAGCCACTATTCATGTAAAAACTTTTGATCGAGTAGTCACTCTCTTATTTTGCTCTTGTAACATTGTGTGTTAAACTTAAGTTCTTTCGGCAATACATTAAAATGCTAGGTACTAAATAATTGAGAGTTCTATAACCATACTTATTACATACTTTTGGTACTACCTAACCATCATTATATGTGAAGCGTGTATTATGGTTATGTTTGAGAGGAATTTTAAAAGTGTTACTATTGAATTGTTCTAAAATGATGCAAAGCCACAGTAATCCTCGATCAGGCAGAGTAGCAGAGAGCAGAGTAAATCTCTGCTGGTACTATTCTCTTGACTATAGAGTACCGTAGACCCTGAATCATTTTAGTTTATTAGTTTTAGTCGAATTTCCCCTCGACTTTATACCATATCTTATTATTAATTCTTCTAAAGAAAAAAACTAAAGTATTAGTAACTTTAGTTCTCTTAAAAATATAACAACGATCCACATTGTCAGTGCTACAAATATCCAAAATATAACATAAATACTCAAAAATTGATTGATTGCGTTTTTAGTAATATTTTTCTAGAGAAGCCCTATAAACTTTATTGCATAGAACAAAAGCGTTCCAAATATTTGGTTTGGTTTTGGTGAAGTTTTTAGTTTAACAAAAAACGTGTAATGGATGGTTTCGGTTAGCGCTCGCAATTCTCAACTCAAGTACCTACGGCCCGTTGTATTGATGCAATCTGTAGCTAACTTCGTGCTCAATAATCGAAGCATGGTTTTTCTGCGTATGGGCGACTCTATTAAGTTATTACTCTTAGGTTTGTCCCTTATACTCGCGCATAGGAGTTTGAGCTTTTCTATCATAGTATCAGGATAACGGTCGGCTACAGCTGCCTGTTATATATATTTTACTTGTTCTGTTCTTTTTAGTTTTAATCGCTGACTGACTAATATTTTTTTGTAAATATTAAATATTTCTGTGAAAATTTTGTGTAGTTTTCGTAGCATTATTTTGAGTGAGAGATAATTCTTTATTACATTCAGATAACTCTAAAACTGAGGCTCGTAGGGCCGATAAAACGAGGCCCGGAGGGTTGATTACATAAGGCCCGAAGGGCCGAATTACCTAGCTTGTAACATGTAACAGCGTGCAGCATGTTACAATGTTATTTTATTGCCGACCGGTTTCGAAGCTATACAAGCTTCTATATTAACCTTATTACCAGGTTAGAAACACGGTGTTTTTATTTTAATTTTATAATAAATTACCACAAATTTAATGCTTGAAATATAAATTTTATTTTAGAAATGTATATATTTGAATAAAAAAATGGTTCTTCCTCGGTAACCTGTAATTGAATATGTTTCGAGAATAAAACATATAAATATACGCATTTTCGTACGGAACATTTGATTTTACTTTACAGACAGTTAAAGGTTTTCTATCTGTCCAGGCGTATGAAGAATACATGTTTGTGTCTGAAATGGAACCAGAACCCTGGACGAGTGTTTTCAACTCGATGGCTGTTCTCATGTAAAAACCTCGAATTAAGAAATCGAGCAGATCTCGACTTTTCTAAGTACACAAGGAGCGCACTTATCTAAGTGCGCCTCTTCGTGTAGTGGTTGATACGTTCGTTTACCATTCTTGATGTCCTGGGTTCGATTCCTGGTAGGATGGACGCGAAATATTGATTTTAAAAGTTGTTTAAACAGCAATATTACATTGATCCTGGACTGGCCCCTGAAATGTAAGACTGATCACTTTACCTTCATGTGACAGATGATCGAAGTACGCCGCATTTGGTTGATTAATTCATTGCCCTATGCACCATTGGGTGTGGAAAGGAGAATGATGAGAAGGTAACTCAGTTGAATTCCTATTGTAATTAGAGCCCAGGACATGTATTACAACTAAACGATAAAAAAGTGATATATGTCGATTATATTAGTAAAATGAATTTTTTTCATATATGTACATCATACATCATTGCAAGAGTAGTAAGATACAGCTTGCCCTCCGCATATCGCATCTGAGATCATGTCTCCTTGGCGGTGCCCACATTGAATTATTTAATTCCAAAAACACGTACGACGTTTGCTCAGAGGAGTTTCTTTTTATGGCCCCAAGAGTATTTAATGTCCTGGATGAACATATTTAGTTTTCGAAAACGAAAGCCATTTTCAGAAAGAGTGTACAAGTCTGGATTTTGTCTAAGGAAAGAGACTATTGCAGGAGACTGCTGCGAGATATTGCATAGATTTATATATATATACTATTAAGCGTGTTGTTCAAATGCCCTTCGAAATATATTTATGCTTATGTAATAATATTTAATTTTTATTTATGCTTTTATTTGATTATGTACGTGCTTCCACTTTCAATAATTTTGTATCCCAATTCAACACAGGGCCCTTGACCTCATAGAGTTTGGGATACGTCATTATTATTTTTTGTAATATGTATGTATTTGTACGAATAAATAAATAAAATAAAATAAAAAAAATACATACAAGGAAATCTTCACATTCACGGTATCTTACGCTTCAGGTGCTAGTCCAGGAACTATGAAATATTCTAGCGTAAGAACACCTTTTCAAATAAATATTCCACGTCAACCATGTCGGGAATCGAACCCAGACATCTTGCATGGTAAGCAAACGCGCTGACCATTACTCCACGAGGCCGAAATAATCAATAAGTGGTAAAGAACAAAGTGTTTTATTTTAAGCTGTAAAGTAAATTTACAGAAACATACCTGTTTTGCCGTAAGGGTAGGCAGACAGGATACAACGCCATATCACCCTGTCTTTGAATACAGACCTCGCTTCCTCTACATTCATACATCTTCCCATGCACGCACGCTGATTTTCACGACTTTTGACATGTGCATATTCAAGTTTATATTTAAATAAATCAATAATAATAACGAAAGTATTTGCTATTCTAAAAAAATAAGCTTTTTAAATCTGCTTTTTTATTCCATAATTTTAACAAAAAAAATATCAAAACAAATTCAAATAATTAATCTCTTTCAAATTGTCCTCATGAAATGCACTAAACGGTGTTGGAGTCATGAAAAATGAGTGTCTTTGCCCGAGTCTGGATTAACAATAGGGGATTTCAAGTAAAGTATCAATTTTTTGACTAGATCTATTAAAAATTTTAGGAAATAAATATTGGCGCACAAAATCATATCTTAGACATTGCTGGCAATAGGTTTATCGTAGCTTCAAAAGTTCAGCTTCCTGAAATAATTGGTTAGAGGGAAAAGTTGAATTTTTCTGAAGTATAGTTTTAATAATTAGTTTCTATACGATAGGTGCGAAGGTTTTCACGGTCCCTGTTATTAATTTGTTTATTTTTTGGGTGACACCGTGTCTTTTATTATTTATTTTTTTATTTATTAAGGAAAAACAACAATTGTTATAAAAAATCAAAAATGCAAAAAATAGTACATACATCCAGTTTAAGTTTTTCACAAATATAATGAGATAACATGTTACACATTAAAGAGAAAAATAATATATTTTGCAAGACATGAGAAAAAAAAGAGCTCGTAAGAAGGTTAAGGGATGAGGAAATAGAGTGGAGGAGTGGAGGAGAGGGATTTTCATAGTATTGTTGACCAATTCAAAATTTTGATATTATAATAAAATAAACATAATTAAAGGAAAATAAACTTATTACACACTGACAAATGTTCATTTTACAGTGTTTAAAAGTTTATTTTTTGATGTCACAAAATTTTGTATTAAACCTATCTAAATGGGGACAAAGTAAATTTAAATTTAGAGCAGCTGCGATAAATAAACGAGTTTTGAACATCATTTTTTTGGGAAATGAATTATAAACAATTGAACTTGTCGTGTTGACTTTACGGGACAATTGATTTTGATTTGTTTCTGTTGGATTTGTTCCGACGTTTCGGCTACCATTGCAGGAGCTATCTTCAAAACTCAGACTCAGTTTACACTGAAGATGGCTCTTGCGATGGTAGCCGTAACGTAGGAACAAATCCAAAAGACACGGTATCACCCAAAAAAGAAACAAATTGAGTTTTTGTACGGTTTCTAAAGGCTTAATGTGTTAATTATAGAAACATTTAAGTTTGTAAGTTTGGAAGTTCATTGTAATTATTATATGAATAAAAGACAAGTAATACTTTAATCCAAAAATTTGGAATATCCAGTGACACTAAAAATAAAATAAAATACTCAAACA